>NW_015642505.1:0-10244 GCF_001515625.1 Sinocyclocheilus rhinocerous | reverse complement strand
AGCTGTAATGGCGCAGCTCTATTCTGGAAAAGGGGGCAGGGAGCAGCAGCTCATTTGCATTTAAAGAGACAGGCCTGAAAAACAGCGTGTTTCTGCTTCCACTCAAAATAGGCATTTTCAAAATGATATAATAAATGATCTGTGGAGTATTTTGAGCTGAAACTTCACAGAAACATTCTGGGGACACCAGAAACTTATATTACATATTGTAAAAAGGGGCATAATATGTCACCGTTAATTTTTTCCGGTATAGTAAGTCTATTTAACACTAGCATTCTAGAAATTGAATAATCAAAAAATAAAACACTGAATAATGTTCACTGTATGAATTAAATAGATTCAGCCAAGAGCAGTTTTCTCTGTTTCTTTTAAGATTAATGATGACAGACAGCAGCAAGTAAAATAGTGCTGTCACTTTAAGACCTAATGTACAGATCAGTACTGATAAACATTTCTTTACGTTCACTTTTTTTATTTTATACAACAGTTCAATAATCAAGAAGTTAATATTAAGAGAATTACGTTTTAGACACCACATTGCCTATTTTTTGCTCTATTTCGCCAACAAAAATGGTTCCAAACAAAGCCACAGCACTGTTTTGCGTCTCTGAAAAACATGACAGTGTTTCGTTCGTTAACTGTTTAAATGATTCGGTTCAATCGCAATGACTCACTTATTAACAGTGACTTGCTGCCACCTACTGGCGGTTTTAATTTCACATTTAAAGTACCTTTTTATATATTTTAAAAAATAATTTCAAATATCAGTATTCAACATTTTAAGATTAAAATAACAAAACATTATTTATACATTTGTAACTGCAGGTTAGAGCATTCATGCCTTGCATTAAACAGTGTGTATATGCATCTAAATGCCACTTCAGACGCAGCTTCTGTGTTTCCTCTGCATTGCATGAATTTTGTTGATAATGATTTTATTTGTTTGGTAACTGCCCCAAATGTCTTATTATTATAATTTACTTTATTGATTAAATATAAGACATACTTCTAGAAAAAAATGGCTTTACAAAGGCAAAAATACCCATAAAGGGTAAAAATAATTTTAAACTTGCTGGAAAAGATTAATTTCTGTCACTGCTGTGAACTGACCACCACACAGAGTCAGCTGTCCATGACAGTCCTAAAGCGCAACACACTCAGCAAAATATCGTCTGATTATCAATCATTATCGATAAAATCCCAGAAAATATAGAGATATCATTTTTTGTCAACATCGCACACCCCTAGGCTAGATATTTAATTATTCTTTGCTTAGTGATTGTTTGGTACACCTGATTCACTGATCATAGTAAAATCATCTTTTATCTTAGAATTAGGTTTTCTCAACGATAACAAGGACAAGACAAAAAAAATAATTGCATCATAAGTATGTATATAAAGTTTTATTTTATTTTATTTATGGTTAGGGGGACCCCTCAAGAGCTTTGACACAATTCGAACACTGGTTTTAGACCGTTGAAGCACATTATGCTGTGAACTGAACTGGGGATCGCATGCAGCCTGAGAGACCATTTTCTGCACACGCCTTTCTGCCTTATTGCCATAAATAACTCATTTAAGATCGAGCGCTGCTTAACTTCTTATTCCTGTGCATTCTTTATTGCTTTAAGAAGTCAAACATTCCAAGCAGTCTTGTACTGTGCAGCTGTATTAACATACTGAGAAAGCAAAATCACAATAAACATTTGATATAGTTATATTGGCCATCCACATTTTCTAGTGATGTTATGCCGGATACCAAGTCTTCGAAGCTTGCATCGAAAATATCTTGTACTTCCAGATGGAGCTCCGTATCGAGGCTTGTATTGTTTTAGTGAAGTGATGGGACGATTGATACCGAGGCTCCGACGCAGTTTTCAAAGCATTATTGTATCACACACTGTGCCGATGCTTGTATCGAAATGACAACACCGCGTGATTGATGACGTTTGGAGCTTCGAACCTCATGCAGTATCGGAAGATCGGGACAGCTGGTCTGAAAAAATCGGCGCTTCGCATGACTCTTGTGTTTGACTTTACATTGACTTGTGTGTGTGTGTGTAGCTACACTTATTTGGGATTCAGTAGAATAGTTTAGAATAATCTCAACACCAGACAGAAACTGAACGCACGTCACACCTCTATTGCATTTTATCATGTTCTAGCTGGGGTCTCAGAAACCCCGAACAGCTCACCCAAAATATTTTTGCTACTACTCACTTCAATTATTAATTATAATCACACACTTGTATATTTTATATTATTGATCAATATGTGAATCTGTTGACCGGACTGCGCATGACACGAGTTGGCACAGATTAAAAACTTTTTCAAACCATCCTCTGCTCCGCGATGTTTCGTTAGATAGGCTGGAGAAACCGAGTCTGACCACCAGATGTCGCTAATGCGCACGGTGTTAAAAGCTTCGAGTAATGAACCGTTTTCCGGCACAATTTCAAGACAGCCTCAAACGGTTCAGAAAGCCTCGATTTCCCATCACTAGTGACATTCAAAGCCTTTTTTGATTGAATTGCTGAATCAGTTTGAAGGCAGTTGAAAAACCTGATGGTGACAGGAAGGAACTTTTATATCTGTGCTGTGGTGCATCATGGGAGATGGGAGAAACCACATTTGGAGGATGATGGGGATTGTTTGTTGTTTGAAAATCAAAAAGTCTTACAGTGAAGAAATATGTTTACATGGCTGTGAAATAATAATTTTGTTGATTAAGTTAGGTACAAAATGCATGTATGACTCTTGTTAATTGGAATATTTAATTCCTGGCTGCTTGTCAATGGTTGTGCTCGTGGGTATAAATAGCCAGCATCTGAAGCTTGTCGGTCTGAGATGGAAGTTGGAGAGCTGAAGTGTTTTTACGATTAAGAAATCTTGTTTCATTTTTCCCTTGTTCTTTGTTTGTCTTTTTGTGCTTTAATATATTAGCATTTACAAAGGTAGCCAATAGAAAATTAATAGAGAGTTTGACTATCAATCGCTGCTGGAGGCGGGAAAACTGCCTCGGGAAAATAACTGCAGTTTCAGCATGTGCTTGTATATGTATGTGTATGTTTATATATATTTTTTTATGCTTGTGCTTCTTTAGTCTTCATCTCTGGTATTTATTTATTTTTGCTCTTTCTGGTTAGACTCGATGCTGCCATATTCTGAGTAAACTTGGTGCTTTTCATACACAAATTGTGATTCTGCGGTCTTTCGGATGCTTCATTATGACTGGAAATTGGTGAGTAACTTTCAAACATATCTCACACAAAGCTCGCACAGGCTTTATTCCGTAGATTTCTAGAATTAATGAGTTTAATTTGAGCTGCTCATTTTTTTTAGATTTTTTTTAGAATACCTTTAATATATTAATATTGCTTTGAGATCGTTATTGGGGAACTGAATTATTTTGTACTTTGAACTATTGGTAATTGCATATTAGCTTTATTTTGAACAGTGCTGATTCTGAATATTAAATTTGTGGATACAAGCCTAATACAGCATTTGAAAGCTTGTCATGCATTCAATTAATCTGTCCAAATTGTCAGGTGACTGAACAAAGATGGCAAATGTATTTTGATGCAAATTGAGTAATAGTTCCATTGCAGAAATTTTACTTTTTAAAAAAAAAAATTTTCTCTGTAAGTGTAGTTCTTATATTTTTATCCCATTACTGTGTGTGTGTGTTCTTTCTAATTGTGTTTGCATGAGTTGTTTACGGTTAAACCTTCCCAAAGGAGCTCTTTCCAATAGATCATCACAGTTTTCCATTTAAGTTCTCCTTGTATTTGACTATCTGCCACCCTTACAATATTTACTACATTGTGCAGGGGTGAATACGCTCTTTCTTGAGCTCAGATATCAGATAAATGGGGCGCCCCAAACTGAGTGCTAGGAAGAATTAAACCGCAGAGATCCAATTAGCAGTGTGCACACTACAGGGTTTTTAGGGATGGTTGATCTATTGTCTGTTTTGTGACCAGTATGTTTACATAGACTTTCCACTATGCATCTTGGTTTTGTCTTTTTTTTTTAATATGGATTTATAATGTGACTCTTGTCATTTTAAGTGCTCTACTTGTCACGTATAGTGTGCTTTGAGTTTACAGTGCTGCACTCTCTTACTCATGGAGACGGTCTACTCCGCAAGGTTGCAGACCATGCATTAGTGTTTTCTCCCCCAATTATTGCTCTTCTCTACACATGTTCTAGTAACCCATGTCCTTTTGCACTACTCTCTTTCTCTGGTTTTACAGATGTCTGACAATTCCAGAGTCCCAAAGCTGACTTCATTCCAGCAATAGTCACTATTCATGTTGAGCTTGACTGAGACCTGGTTTTGAACAGCGGACTGCTTTGCTGTCTTGACAAAATCAGTTCTTTAAATTAATTAAAATTAGGATGTGTAGAGGAAATGGTTTTCTTAGTAATATTTAACTCCGTATGTGAGAAACCTTTCTAATGTACATGCAACTGCAAACACTAATGCCTTATTTGTAATTGTCCTCCAGGTAATCTGGATATACGGAAGGAGCTCAATGTGCTGCTGTTTTTCTCTCTTTGTTGGAAGCCCACCAATGTCCATCTTGATGAGTCACATGCTACAGAATTCCATGGTCATCTATTGTCAATTCAATTTAAATGGTAGACTTCAACTTAAAGATGGTTCTGATTTGCATAAAACAGCTTTCCATGTTCCTTTTACACCTCTTGATACATTAGTAACAAATGCAGTTTTTAATTGATTGCTTTGTTCCAGTGAAGACTTGACCATGTCAGTACAGTTATTTCACGGGAAAATCAACAGCTGCTGAGGTGAGTCCTCCTTTTTAAACTTTTTATATATATATATATTTACACCTCTTGTGTATATTGGTCCGTTTACTGGTTTGAGCCATATTCCCAGAAAGCCTTGTGTTGGATGGTGTGATCCTCCATTGCAGTCTCTGATCAAAGCAATGCTAGGTAGAGGATGGTGTCAGTCACCTGCAGCTTGAGCTCCGATATCAGATAGATGGGGCGCCCCAGACATAGAGACAAGAGACTATAGCAGTGTCACACTAAAGCGCTTTAGGATGGTTGATCATGGACATTTAGTTATTCAGTGTAACCGTTTAAAAGTGCTTACACCGGCTCATGCCCACCTGTGCTTTTTGTCTGTTCAATTCTCTGTCGGTTTCAGTGTTAGAATCATTTGAACAAGGTAAGTTCTATGATATTTTTTTATTTTTCAGTGTAATCTGCTGTCTAAATTCCTCCCCCCACCCCTTGCCCTTCTATTCTCTTAATTTTCATATGTCCTTTTGTCGCTCATCATCTTTGTTTTCCAGATGTAGCCACAGATGTAGCCGCACAGACCTGCATTTGACAAGAGGACACATCAGCTCTGCTCTCCTCCAGTTTTACCATTTCTACTCTTTGTACAATTGAATTTCATGCAGTTTTTGACACTAATTGAGTCTTATTTGTAATATCTGCCCCCAGGTTATCTGGGCAGCTGGATGTGCCGTTGACTGAGTTCCAGTCTCTTCTAGCCTCCTTTGACCTTCACTGATTGACCGCTTTATCAGCTCATAACTGCATCATTTACATGTAAGTGTTTTTTTTTTTTTTTTTTTTTTTTTTTTTTTGTTAATCTATATTTACACTGTGTTTTTAAAGGCTAAACTTGCTTTTTAAATGCTGTATTTGTCTGTAACAGTTTTTTAATAGTGCTGGACTGTCCTATTTGATACATTTAAACTATATTAGTACCTGCACAAGGACAGACAAGGCATGTATGTGTATGTCTAATTTTATGCCTTTCTCTGTTCTTAATGTCAATCTGCTTCTGACATAAGTGGACGACTTCTGTCGCCACAGTTGTCTGTCAAGTTGGAGTCTGTTTAAATCTGGATTCCAGCAGAGGACATGGCAACACAGCCTCTCCTCTTCATCTTCAACTTGCGTGCTTTTCAGTAATTCTTTAAAATTTACTTTTCTGTTCCATATCTATTGAATTGTATTTAGAGTTTTTTTTTTTTGTCTTTAGGCAAGTTGGAGGAGTTTGAGCGGGATGTGCTGTAATTCTTCTACCTTGATGGAAGATTGTCATTCATCACTGCAATGTTTCTGTAAGTCTCATGCTACAGAATTCAAGCTCTCCTGTACTCATTTGACCTTAAATGGCCATATTACATGAACTAAAGACTGGACTGGAGAATCAGCAGCTTCCCACAGGATGAGACTAACCTGAGACCCGTACAATATTTGAAACATTGGGCATATTGGTCTCATTACTGGTTCAGCTGCTTTGATGAAATACCAACATTCAATATATACGTAGTTTTGTTTGATTTAAAGGGGTCATATGATGCTGCTAAAAAGAACAGTATTTGGTGTAATGAAATGTGTTTATGCGGTCTAAGGTTCAAAAAACACATTATTTTCCACATACTGTACATTATTGTTTCTCCTCTATGCCCCGCCTTTCTGAAACGCGTCGATTTTTACAAAGCTCAGTGACGTAGACATGTGGGGGCGTGTTAGAACGAGCCGTTTTAGGGGGGTGTGGCTGACTCTTAACTTTTATAAAGAATATCTCTCTGGATTTGAGACTTTAGTCTTTGCAACTTTACAGATCTTCTTTATGCACCAAGAGCTTGTAACACTCCAAAGAGAAAGGAACAGTTGAAATCGCATCATATGAGGTGATGAGGTGATGAACCTTTAAAGGTTGTGACTCTGAGGAGCAGAACAGGGAGTTGGTGACCTGCGGGAGCTGATCCGATGTGGTTTAGCTCAGATCAGTTAGACGGGGCGCACCGAACTCAGTATAGTTATAAGCAGGCACGGATTAAGAACACACAGGGCCCTGGGGCTATAGCAAACCCAAGGGCCCCCCTTCATAGTAGCCTCTCTTGGTGATGCACAACGTTTTCTACCACAGGAATAATTCGGTTTTGTTTTGTTTTTTAAAAATCAAATCTCCAACACACAGAGATACAATGAGTATGCACACTAAATATTCCAGGCTACAACACATTAAAAGAATAAATACAATAACACCAGATATATGAAGAAAAAGCAAACAGGTTTCCAGAAGCAGCAACAACTTGAGCATATACAGCTCCCTTAAGGAGTTTACGTTAAAAAGTAGTATTATTAGTAGGTCTTCTTTCTGGCCCTAGAAGAGGAGAATCATCAGGGCTGGACTGGTGCTAAAATCCAGTCCATCTGGCCCTCACAGTTCCCCATAAATGTTTTGCTGGGGTTAGGGCAATTGGAATAAACCAATAAATAATCCGGCCCTGGTTATAGGGATAGTTGGTCATGGTGCTTTGGATAAACATACTGGTCTCAAACATTTAAGACTGTTGTGGTTGTTAACCCCCTGGGGTCTGAGGGTGTTTTGGGGGCCTGGAGAAGTTTTGACATGCCCTGACATTTGTGCTTTTTTCAGTTGCTTATAAACCTATAAATGGCTAAAGTCTGATAACACTGTAATCCGCACAAACTGGGCTACAATAATATGTGAGCAGCATATATGTACATGATTGTGTTTTTGAGAAAACCATGTTTATGCGTGGTTCGTAAAAACTAAAATGTTTAAATCACTTGAATAAGGCCATAAAACGCATACAGAACATTTGTTCAAGACTTTTGAGAACTGGATCTTGTAGCCTAGAGCTTTTGCTTAAAAATAATGTGAAAATTATCCTGTTCACTCATTCGCAGAAAACAATATATTGATTATAAATCACTTGTCTAGAAAGCCTGTATGCGAGGAGGTGTGAATGATCATGAATAATAGTGTGATTCACACCTGAGAAGACAAAGGCCCGCATAATGAGTCTTTCAGTCAGGTGTGTGACTGAGAGGGAGGAGTTACAAGAAAGAATGTGAGGACAAAATAAATTTATATATTTTAGTTTATTTAGAATATATTCAGCTATCACACAAAATGACTTGAGATTCACTTGTAAGTGCAGTTCAACCGTTTATTAGGAACAAACAAACAAATAAACAACACAAGAGTCAAGACCTCATGGGTGCAATATCCAAAACAGTGGCAGGAAACTGTAACGCAGGAAAACGAGAGACAGCAGAAACTGCACGAGAAAACATATGGACGTGAGCAACACCATGATCGGACAAAGACCGAGCAAACATGGTGACAGTATATGTATAAGCTACATTACCAGTCAAAAGTTTTTAAACCGTAAGATTTTTAAAGAAGTCTCTTCTGCTCACCAAGCCTACATTTATTTGATCCAAAGTACAGCAAAAACGGTAACATTTAGAAATATTTGTACTATTTAAAATAACGGTTTTCTATTTAAATAAATTATAAAATATAATTTATTCCTGTGATTTTCAAAGCTGAATTTTTAGCACCATTACTCCAGTCTTCAGTGTCACACGATCCTTCAGAAATCATTCTAATATGCTGATTTGCTGCTCAAAAACATTTATTATTATTATTATTATTATTATTATTGTTGAAAACAGCGGAGTAGAATTTTTTCGGGTTTCTTTGAATAGTACGTCTATCAGGAGCAACTATATTATTACATTAGCAATCACTAATATTGCCCACGTGACTTTATATATCTGAAAAACTAAATTATTATTAAACAAATGTTTGAACAGATATTTGCAGAAAGAGTATTTCACAGTACTTTTATATCGTCTAAACAATACTTTTAAATAGTATTGTTAATAGAACATAAAACCATCCTCACGCTGTACAACATTTAGATGTAATGAAAGGTTGCCTATCATATTTCAAAATGTTGCGCACTATTTCACACATTTTAGTCTGGAATTATAGTTCTAGTAAATGTGTTCAAGTTTGTCACAACAACACATTATCTAATGCAAATAAGAAACATTACTTACTCCGCATAAAAGATCTCCTCCGCTGGCTCTAGCTGCGCTCGCGTTCTGTTTGTGAGGAAAACAAAGCTTATTCCTGTCAGCGCGTCTTCTGAGGTAAATACAAGGCTTATTCCTCTCAGCGTCTTCCAAAAACGAAAAGTATCCGAGATAAACACATTGCTGCTTTGTTTACAGTGATGTGGGCATTTACATGTCACGCGTCTCACGTGGAGATTTGTAATATCAATTGCGCGAGCAGCGCGTGGGCAGGATCACATTAGAGATAATGAGTTTAGACGGAAAAACTGGACCTGTCGATGGTTTCATACGGATTACTTTATCACAGAATATTTGTTTGCGGTAAGAGTTACTTAATTTAAGACTATACATGTCAAGCTTTCTATAGATATATTTCTCATGTCTGTATGTAAAGTATTCGCTGAGTTTCAGTTCATTTTAGTGACTCGTTTCTAAAAGCAGTTCGCGGAGACAGTGAAGACTGAGAGCGCACCCTGTATGTTTTCTTTATTTTACAAAAACTCAAAGTTTTGTTGATTTATGGTGAGCATACACAAATAAAAGTACATCCTTTACAGATTCAAATGATGTATTACCGTATTGGCCTGAATATAAGACGACCCTGATTATAAGACGACCCCCCCCTTTTCCAGATGTACCTTTTTGGAAAAAGGCTTTTTAAAAACCAAATCTTGTTTTTTCTCAGTAAAACACATTTTGTCTTCAATTATTTTCATATTGCATATTTTTGCTATTTTTGTTTTGAAAGTATGGTAAAAACTGGTAAAATGTACCAACAATCACATTTAAAAAATATACACTTTTTGATATACCATAAAAAAAAAGAAAAAAAAAAGCATCTGAATTAGGACATTTAGGCTATCCATCTAATAGTAGCCTACCAAAATCTTATTAACAGTAGAAGTTAAATCTTACTGTAGTCTTCAAATCTGGGTACTGTCTTACGTTTTAAAATCACAAAGGGAGTTTGGTCCCATCAGGCTAACGTGACAGTCACGACTCATGCAGCTGTAAGGTTTTCTGCTTCTTTTGTTTTCACTCGCGATCTTTACAACACACATTACATTACGTATTTCATGGCACACTCGTTTTATGCGGTTTTGGCGCCACCTAGTGTTGTGGGTGTATTATTGACATGTCAAAGTCTAGACCCTGAATATAAAACGACCGCGTTAGTTTTAGTTCAGAACCGGCTAGGTTTCTAATCGCTTAGGGTTATGGCGGTTAGGTTTAGAGCGTGGTTGGGTCCAGCACTAAATTTAGATCCAAGTAGATGTGAGAACACGAAGTTCTTGATGGAACTTAGGGTTAGGGTTAGGGTTAGGTTAGGGTTAGGGTTAGGGTTA
>NW_015642504.1:442-541 GCF_001515625.1 Sinocyclocheilus rhinocerous | reverse complement strand
TCATTTTAATAATTTTTATAATAATTCATATGATTTTACATGTGGTCTGAGAAAATCATGTCTATTATTTTGGTTTGTGAGATCGGAGATCGCGCTGCG
>NW_015642504.1:0-239 GCF_001515625.1 Sinocyclocheilus rhinocerous | reverse complement strand
ACACACACACACACACACACACACACACACACACACACACACACTTCTCTCTCTCCCTCTCGATCGAATAATTAATTCAAGTAGCTAAATGTTATAATTAATTAATTCAAATAAATGTGATCTTACCACACTATTTCATCTTTCTGATCTGAAGTGGGCAGAATACTGAGCTAACGAGTCAGTCTTGCCTTCATGTCGTGCATTAAAATAGTTTAAAGCCGTGTATTCGCTCTTTAGCA
>NW_015642503.1:1066-1194 GCF_001515625.1 Sinocyclocheilus rhinocerous | reverse complement strand
ATAGATAGATATATGATAGATAGGTAGATAGATAGATAGATAGATGTGAGATAGATAGATATGAGATAGATAGATAGATATATGATAGATAGGTAGATAGATAGATAGATAGATAGATAGATAGATAT
>NW_015642502.1:12987-15685 GCF_001515625.1 Sinocyclocheilus rhinocerous | reverse complement strand
GGCCCTAATGAACAGATACATTTAGGGGAGGCTAGGGTGAGTTGTTGCCCGATGACTCATAAACAAGGTTTAAAGCCATTAGGTTAGAACAAATATACTTTTGCATTTTTAAAAAAAAATTAACTTTAGTTAATGTAATTTCTTTTAATTATTATTATTATTATTATTATTATTATGGTTTCATACAGTACACACAGTTTAATTTTTAATCTTAATTTTTTTTAAAATAAATAAATAAACAAACCCTCAAAGAACCCTCCAATATATAAATAAATAGTTAGTTAGTAGTTAAAATAGTTAAATAGATTTTCATACAGTGTAATATGTAGGAGGACACAATTTGTAGTAACAAAATTAAGCAACAAGCTGCACCCCTATAAACCCACTCATAAACCCTCAGTGGGGCATGAGCAGATTGCACAAAAATGCATGCATGAAATAGTACAAAAAAAAAAAAATTCATATGCACGAATTTGCCAGTGTTCACATTTTGTTTTAAATGTATTAATTACAGTATTTTTTGCTAAACAGTTTTTATTGTTTTATGCATGTTTTATAATGTTTTCACTGTTTGCATTTCGCTGAAAAGCCTATAGCACCAATATAACTGAGAAACACCTGAAAAAGCAGTTAAGTTAGTTTCAGTTACACTCCACATTTATACTGCATCTACAAGAAATCTATCACTTCTGATGCAGTGGATAAAAGGAAAAATTCTCATCCTGAATTGTTGATGAGGTCACATGAGGTGATTTTGAAATGAGGTGAGTAATCACCCTCATTAGTCTTTCTATTATAGAGTAGTAAAGCATGCCCACTCACACATGATTGACCACAGTCAAGCGTCTAGACCTCCATGTTCATAAAGAACCTTTGGTGGCTTCATTTTCTTGACCTAATATGAACTAGAGAGTAGCAAATTGGTACCATTCTCTAACTGTTTTCTCTAACTCAACTATTGTCACTTACACTCTCAAATAAAAAGGTACAAAGCTATCACTGGGGCGGTACACCTAAGGTACAAAAGCAAAAAAGGTACATATTTGCACCTTATTTACCCCTTAATGGTACATATTAGTCAATTAAAGATACATAATAGCATTTTAAAAATACATATTAATACAATTTGAAAGTGTACTGCCCCAATCACAATTTTGTACCTTTTTCTGAAAGCGTAGGGTTGATTTAAGGGTGACATTGGGATTTTGGAGATTGGAGAACCCTAAAATCTTTTTTAGTCCAAATGTATGATTGTAGTTTTTGATGTGAGCAGTCTGGGGTTCAGAACCTGCTCTTATTGCTCTTTTCATGTTGTCCTCTCATCTGCTGCTGACCTTTTTGAATGATTAATAGTCTCAAGCCAGTAGTTGTTACTTTACAGAGTAAAGCCATTTACATATACTTTTTGAACTTTTCTACTTTTTTGGCACCTGTGTTGCAATATCCTCAGTTGCCATATTATGTTAAATTGTGTTATATTGCACCCTTCCATTAAGAATGAATTGTGTAGCCAGTTTTGTGAAGTGCACATTTAGTTATGCAACCTTAACTGGGGCGATGAAAACCACAGGTCAGATTTAACAAATGTAATTGGTCACAAACGCAAGCATAAGTCAGGTTTTTTTCCATAATTTATTATTATGTAAAAACCCTTAAATGTCCACTCCCAGCACAGATTTCAATAAAATTGATTTGCAGACTTGTTAGCTGGCTTTGTATACCATGAATGCCCAGGATGGATGGAGGATGGAGCCCTTTTCAGACCTGTAATAGGGCGCTGTCGTGTGGTGACAGTGATGCCCACCTTTAATTCACCTTGTTAATTCACAACAACATAGTCACAAGCCACTCTGTATTTGGGACAAATTCCTGTCATTGTGTTCTTTTGAATTAGAGTTTGCTTAAATCACACCATGATCTTCATCTCATGCGAACTGGCATTCGAATTACATCAAAAATGCCATTTGATTTCATTGTAGCTGCGCAAACACATGCATTTTCTGAAAACAGATGAGAAAGGTTTCTCTGGCAGGACACGTGTCGGCGTCAATCTTTTCTGTTGGCTGCAGCTTGTGCGAGGCCCAGATGGGCAGGAGGGTTGGAAACAAGGGCTGTGTTAACTAGAGTACTGAACAGAGTACCTCAGAGATGGAAAAGATCTGTCTGCTGGGTGACACCACATGAATTTGGATCTAGACCAAGAAGCAGGTCAGGCTGGATGCCGACTCAACAGAAATATTGGGTACAAATAGATGCCAGACAACACTGTAGCCAGTGTTGTCTTCAGTCTAAATGTGAAGACAATAGTGTTTTTCAAACCTGCTATAGGACCCCCACTGCTGCATATTTTGGATGTAATCTTACACACCCAATTTAAATCATCAGCTCAGTAGTAAAGAGCTACATGACATGAAATTTGGTGTGTCCTATAAGGGATAAATCCAAAATGTGCATTGATGGGGGCCTCAAGGAGAGGTTTGAAGCCGCATTGTTCCTGTACTTAAAGGGACAGTTGATCCAAAAAGGACAATTCTGTCATCATTTACTTACCCTTATGTTTCAAAACACACATGACTTACCTTCTTCTGTAAAAAACAAGATGTTATAACATTACTTTTTTTTCCAGACAGTGAAAGTAAACGGTGACCATAGCGATCAAACAAAATTTTCAAGGCAAATTTAAAATTAAAGGTATATA
>NW_015642502.1:5319-12946 GCF_001515625.1 Sinocyclocheilus rhinocerous | reverse complement strand
AAAAAAAAGAGAATATATATATATATATAAAAATATGTATATGAAAATAGTTATTTATAGTTATTTAGGATTTTAGGGAAGAGTGCTTGTTTAGCAAATTAATTCAGTACATTAATTATAATCCACTTGATGCTCTAACATAAGTGTTCACTTTTATTAATGCATAAGCATATTTGCCACTTCCAGAGAAATTATGTTATGAATGCATAGAGAGAAAATGGCAGTGTTGCTGTGGTAAATGACTGTCATGAATTTATTTGAAATGTTAATGAATCTAATAAGACTAAACCTTCTTAACATTTATTCCAAGGTCCAAAGAGAGTCCTTTGTGCAAACATGAAGGTCCTGATTCATATTAAGTCCACGTGAGAATTTTTGTCGCAAGCTGTTTGTTTTATGTGAAAATACAAGGAGCAAATTTGAATAGAGTGGCTTTATGAAGTGCATTCTGCACAACGCAGTTCATGCTTATCAAACAGTGACTACACTAAATTGAGAGAAATTTCCACGATGCTTACACTGCCATGCTCTGCAGTCACGACAGTTACACTGAAGCTGATAAAGTGCACATTTAGAACAGCAGACAGAAGCTCTAACTTCAGCTGTATGCACCTGGCAACCAGATAAAAAAAGAAAAGAAAAAAAAAAAAATTTAAAAGCAGAAGGACAATCTGATGCTTAGTTTATATTATTCACAGCATGCATGTGAAATAAGTAAATTATGTAAATATGGCACAGAGGAATAGGAAAGAAAAGATGATTTTCCACAACAAGGTCTCAGAAAACAGCAGGGTGCTTTAGATATTGTGCAGTGAAACAGGCACATATTATTCATGTATTTTCTGCCGTATTTTCCTTGGAGCAATTCTACAAGCCATGAGCACGGTTTTCAAGCTTACACTCCACTACCAAATGCAGGCACAGATCCAGCTTTGTCTTGACTGAGATTGTGGTAGAGCTGTGACTAGCACCATGGTAATAACCCTGCGCTGTTCTGATCTACTCACTTTGCTGCTGGGCCAAATGTAAATCTGTGGTCACACTTGCATATTAACACTCAAATGGCGTTCAGTGGGGAAGCATAAGGCAATGGTCTGTTGTGAAGTGCTGTAGGGAATGTTCACCATTTTGTGTTGTCTAATATTATGCTGAAAGTATATAAAGTATAAATATTAACAATGCTAAATATTGTTAAAATATTGTATTGTAAGTAACTACGCTAACTAAGCTATTATTCCACAGGTCACCAATGAATTATTATTATTATTATTATTGTTATTGTTGTTGTTGTTGTTGTAAATATAGCTGCAAGCAGGGCCAAGTACCGAAGGTGCAGCATGTGCAATGCATAACCGGAAGAGCACAAAAATGAAAAATAAAATATACATGAATGATAGATTCAGTTCACAAGTTCAGGTGAACAAAAAAAAAGCATTGATTTACAAGTCAAGAGGTTGATTGTTTAGTGCATTGCTGATCCGATGAAGAGACACTCCACAACATGCTCTATTATGATGTCGCTCCACAAGGGAGTCAAACCATTTATAGCAGTGTGCCACATTGAGGGCACATGTTCCCCTTGATGCGGAAGAGATCTTTAAGTGTGAAAAGGAATACACATAAGCTTTGGTTAGCATGCTATCTGATTAGCATTCCTCAGCAGCTCAGTTCTTTCATATACTTCAGTACAGCGATGAGTAAAAATGTCAAATGAGATATCATCAGAATCGACATAAACCAAGGAACATATCCACATCAAGAACATGAATATTGGACAACATTTTCTTTTTACAAAAGTCCTTATGTCTTCCAAAGGCTAGGTGGTACTGTCTTCAGATGTTTCCTTCAGAATATCAAAGTGTTTAAAAAATATGACATTTTAAGACCCATTTCTAAATGATGGACAGGTGATTCATCCAATCCCGGCAAAATCAGTATTGGTGTATTCTCTGTGATCACATGATAGATACATTCATTACCTGTGCAAAAATGTTTTATTAAGTTTCCCCCCTTCAAATTCTACAAATTGTGTTGTGTTTGCTATCTTATGCTGTTAGATTAGCATGCTACTCTGTCATTCTTTCTAATGTGGCTCTTTGGCTAACATACGTTTAACCTGATGGCCTTAAACACGGTCACAATTATATATTTTCTGTGCTTCAAAATAGTTTACTAGATTGCAATCGTTTAAATATCATGAATAAAATTCAGTACAGTAGCCAACCTTGTAGAAATGTGCAGCAAATATTTTAACATAAGCAGTGGGCTCCAAAAATCTGATTTGTGGTTCTTTTCTGATTCAAAATAAAAACGGCAACACTTTATTTTAGGGTCTCTTAACTAGTTGCTTATTAGCATGCATATTACTAGAATATTAGCCATTTATTAGTACTAATTAAGTACATATTAATGCCTTATTCTACATGACCTTATTCTACATCCCTAATCCTACCCAATACCTAAACTTAACAACTACTTTACTAACTATTAATAAGCAGCAAATTAGGAATTTATTTTGGGGAAAGTCGTAGTTAATTGTGAATGAGTGTTCCCTATTCTAAAGTGTTAACATAAAAACATTAAAACAATCATACATTTCCAATTACAAATCTTAGTATTTCCCCCCCATTTGCTTCAATGACAGCAGCACTTGAGCTGAATGAACATGAAATTAAATTATCCAAAGATCATCTTGACCATTTATACAAAGTTGACATGTCAATTGACATTGATAATTTGATAAGTGACCTAGAAACAGTGTAGTATAGTAATACATATTTTATAATTAATTAACAATGCATATTTAATAATTATTCTAACTTTCCATTAAGTGGCAACTGCCACTATGAAAAAAATTACAAATGCTATGTTCTTACTCTTGACTTAAGCAACATCTAGAAGCAACATAAAGACAGCCGCTGCAGGAGATGGTTGCGGCAAAATTGTTTGGTTGCAGGCACATAAGATCCTCATTGTTTCTTACACCAAGGTGAAATAGCCAGGTGAACAAAAAATGCTCAAGGACAAAGAAACATAGAGATGTGGTGCAGAATTGTTAATTCTACAACCTCTTCGCTGCTCAACTCAGGAGGAAGAGGCTGCTGCATTGTATAGCGCATCTGTGTTGTTTGTCTTGTCCAGTTGTTTGTGCCTCTGGTGCGTCAGAAATCCACAGACTCCTGCTGCTCTGTATGATCAGCTGTTGTTTCTTGCACCACACAGTGTACACACCAGCTTCACCACCAACACCAGCTTCCTGTACTCTGACTCATTTCCATGGTTGACGCAACTTACGAAAGAGTTGCATTTCAGAGTGTGAGACATTTTCAAATGTCACGTCCTTGAATAATATTATATGTAATTCCCTTCCTGAAATTCACTATCATACAGAAGACATCCAGCAAAAAGCTTTTCAGAGAAGGTGCTTAGAATGCCCTGCAGTTTAATTAGATTTTAAAATGAATCAAAAATAAATCTGAATGTAGGTGCAACCTGGTAAACCATATATTCACCAATGGGGAATATATTTTCTTTTGCAGTTTTACTTCTGAGGTTATATTTAGGGTTAGGTTCATTTATTTAGTGAGTGCAGTGTATGAAAGAATGGGGACTAAGGGGATTCAACTTAATTTAATGATTTGTGTCTTAATCCACATTTACTTCACAGACCCTGAAGCTCTCCTGTCTTTCATTTCAGCCCCCTTTAAACCCTCCAAATCTGTGATTATGTGATCTGTCTTCATGTTTTCAAAAACAGCGGCTGCAGTAATCCTCTTAAATCTTAGGTTACTCCTCTCTGAATTCTCCTCTTCCAAGCATTAAAAACTTTAAAAGTTCTTACTTTAAGTGTTAATCTTCCCTATAGTCAGTGGTGGACCATGGCAGAGACAAAGACATCTGTTTGACTTTGGGAATTATAATGTTCCCACAGTAGAGACAAACTGATTTCAACTGCCTCGTCTGAGTTTTTTTTTTATTCAGTCATAAAATGTAATTGTATTACTGCCCAACACTTCACATAAGGTTGGGTATATAAATATGCTAAAATTCACACATACCAGCACTTTATATAAAGTTAGGTATACAAGTATGTTCAGCTTTATCCACATACATATACAGTATGTTTGTGACCGTAAAATTTATGTCCAATACATGTAATGTCCAATACAGTTTTTCACCGTATATAGTAGGGGAATTTACCGTTAACCATTTAACAGGTTTTTACTGTAGCATTTTTACAGTCTTTTACCGTTAAATTCACGGTCATTTTTTACAGCCCTATAGGGCGCTGTTTACTAGATAGCATATCTCAACTGTTTGATTGCTTATTTTGTCACAAAATGTTAACTTTTAGTCTAACATTAGTCTAATCTTTTAAACAATAGTTTAATAGTAATAAGACAGTTATGTTGATTACTTGTGGATTATTGTGATGTTTTTATCAGCTGTTTGGACTCTCATTCTGACGGCACCCATTCACTGCAGAGGATCCATTGGTGAGCAAGTGATGTAATGCTAAACTTCTCCAAATCTGTTCCGATGAAGAAACAAACTCATCTTGGATGGTCAGGGGGTGAGTACATTTTCATCAAATTTTCATTTTAGGGTGAACTTAAATTAAAAAAAGTATAATTGATCATCTATATCTATATTATTACAAAAAAAAAACTTTATTAATACCACTATTGTAAAGATGGTTGTGGACACAGAGATGCAGGAACTGGATATCAAAATCTTACGCCCTGACAGCAGAGATTTAAAAAGAGACAGCTTTTATTTAAATAAGCAAAGTTCTCAGTTTTAAAATCACCTGACTTGCAGGCTTTTGGTTCATTTAAACTTGAACATGACCAAAAGTGGTGACACAGCTCTCAGACGCACACTCCTCTACTGCATCACTCATCCGCCCACTCTGCGTTCCAGTGAAGTCATAAAATTATTCTAGCCTACCCAGACATTTATGGATGCATAGGTGCAGGGCCTATATCAGACCTTTCTCAACATTGTGCCAGAGATACAGTTATGCTTTTCTTCTGTGCTGTGCTCTGACAGGTTCTGTCCTTAGATGCTTAATCCAGAAGTCAAGAATGTCACTCTGCTTTGTATCCAAAGAATGCTGGAAGATGTCACAGAAAGAGTTCTCTTGAATGTAATCCTTTTTGCCACTGGCAGGGAGTCATCAGTGACATTTCGGTCTGTGCAATAGCTCACAATTTGAAAGCGATCTCTGTCTTGACTCTTGAAAATGACAGAATGAGAGAAGGATAGAGTAACTGTGAAAAACGATAAAATTATATCCTGCGGCATGCACTGACCTTCACTTAAAGAGTTTTGCAGCAAGGCAAACTGCATCTACTGTACAGTGCATTGATAAGAGTGCCACACCATGCTGCCTGTGGCTCAGATCTTTAGAAATGTTCCTAAATTGCAAATTACTTATCTACAACAGGGAGGCTTCAAGTAGTTATTCTGATTAAGTGGTTTAGTCTCTGTAGGAATCAAATTCTCCTTCCTGCTGAGCTCCAATCCAAGTAGTCATGTTACATGTTGTGTGGTGATAACAACCAAAGACATAAAGGCCATGTCTGCCTAGAGATGACAGTGATTTTTTAAAAAGGGATACTTCAGCCAAGAATAAAAATTCTCTCTCATGTTGTCACACCACATGGACTTTGTTTGTGTTTTCACCATTCCTACCTCAGTTCATTTGTTGTCATGGTAATTGATTTGAGTTCATCATTAGTTTCAGGTGTGTCACGTTAATTACCTGTTTGGTCTATGTATTTTAGTTCCTGTCTGTTCTGTTTGAGTTTGTCGGGTATCATTAATGTTATGTGTGTTTCCAGCCTCTCCTTGTGTGGTTTTACTTATATTTGGATTTATTAAAGACTGTTCTTCTCTCAGTGAGCACACAAGAACTGTTTTAACCGGATCACTGAGACAGTTGAACTTTGGTTTGCAAATGAATTAATCAAAATGAACAAGTTCAAAAGAATGATTTGTTCATTGATTCCAGTTCAAATCCATGACAGCTCACTGGAGGGGAAGATTATGTGTGAATATTGACTTAAATCTTATAATGTCAGAGGCATAACCTTGTGTGCAGAGCTACAAAATATGGTGCCGCTACAGCCTGGGATGATCCCAGTTTGAGTGCCTGCTTGGTGTTTTACCCTGCCCCATTCCCCTTCTTACTCTCTCACTGTTTCCTGTCTTTCCTCCTACTCAATTATATTTGCAAGGAATTTTACTCTAATTAGACAAAGGCACCCTAAAAGAGAAATAGTTTAGAGTTTTGAAAAAATACATAAATAATTTGGGCACATCAATTCACAGTGGTTTTGCTTCAGAATTCAGATCTCAAATTAGATGTCAAGTGACAACCCGACACAGCACTAAAATTGTTTATCATACAAAATTGAATGCTTTTGCAAGCCAATAATTCACCACAGAAAACTCATTATGGTAAGTAAAAAACATGTCCTTGCTGTAAGTGAATCTGTATTTAATATATTCTGGATTGTATTTTTCCTTTGTATTTTTGTTTGTGGTTTTTGAGGATGAGGGCATGTCACACAACTATTTTGGCTACTCTACGTATACCAAGATTGGACACACAGCCTTTCACATCAACAACAGATGTGGGAAGAAGTGTTTTCTCCTCTCTTTAAAAAGTTGATAAGCCTATTTATTTTACTACCTTAACTACAGACCATTTTGAGGGATGTAGTCAAGTCAAGTCAAGTCACCTTTATTTATATAGCGCTTTTAACAATACAGATTGTGTCAAAGCAACTGAACAGCATTAATTAGGAAAATAGTGTGTCAATAATGCAAAATGACAATAGTAAACACTAATTTTTCAGTTAAAGGCAGTTCATCATTGAATTCAGTGATGTCATCATCCAGTTCAGTTAAATAGTATCTTTGCAATCAAATCAACGATATCGCTGGAAATGAAGTGTACCCAACTAAGAAAGCCAGAGGCGACAGCGGCAAGGAAACAAAACTCCATCGGTGACAGAATGGAGAAAAAACCTTGGAAGAAACCAGGCTCAGTCGGGGGGCCAGTAATGTAAAATGGTACCATTTGTTAACATTAAAAAGTAAATGCATTAGCTAACATGAACTAATAATCAGCCATATATTTTCTAAAGTATTTATTAAACTTTCGTTAGTAAAAATATAATTATAATAGAATTGTTCATTGTTTGTTAATGTTTGTTCGCAGTGCATTATTTTAATGTTAACAAATAAAACTTAATTGCAAAAAATTTGTAAGTGCTGAGATTGATATGACTAATCTTAAAATATTGTTACTATTCATTATTAGTTTAACTAATGTAATATACACTGCTGTTCAAAAGTTTGGGATCAGTAAGATTTTTCATGTTTTTAAATAAGTTTCTTATGTTCATAAAGGCTGCATTTATTTATTCAAAAATTATATTTTTATTTCTGAAGGATCATGTGACACTGAAGACTGGAGTAATGCTGCTGTTGGTGTTTGTCAGGACGGTGTTGATCTCTCTGACCTCTGTGGTGGTTCTGGTCATCAGTACGGACTGGATCAGGTGGGATAACCTGAACCGCGGCTTCTTGCCGAGCGACGAGCTCTCCAGAGCGT
>NW_015642502.1:0-4551 GCF_001515625.1 Sinocyclocheilus rhinocerous | reverse complement strand
ATCCAGTTTTTTTTATATCGACTATGCATTCCGCTAGTTTTTCAAATTGGTATGTTTCGCCGGGCTGTGAAGAAATATAGAGCTGAGTATCATCAGCATAACAGTGAAAGCTAACACCGTGTTTCCTGATAATATCTCCTAAGGGTAACATGTAAAGCGTGAAGAGTAATGGCCCTAGTACTGAGCCTTGAGGTACTCCATACTGCACTTGTGATCGATATGATACCTCTTCATTCACTGCTACGAATTGATGGCGGTCAGATAAGTACGATTTGAACCATGCTAATGCACTTCCATTAATGCCAACAAAGTTTTCTAGTCTATGCAAAAGAATGTTGTGGTCAATAGTGTCAAACGCAGCGCTAAGATCCAATAGCACTAATAGAGAGATACAACCACAATCAGATGATAAGAGCAGGTCATTTGTAACTCTAATGAGAGCAGTCTCGGTACTATGATACGGTCTAAATCCTGACTGGAAATCCTCACAGATACCATTTTTTCTCTAAGAAGGAATATAATTGTGAGGATACTACCTTTTCTAGTATTTTGGACAGAAAAGGGAGATTCGAGATCGGTCTGTAATTAACTAGTTCTTTGGGGTCAAGTTGTGGTTTTTTGATGAGAGGCTTAATAACAGCCAGTTTGAAGGTTTTTGGGACATATCCTAATGACAATGATGAATTAATAATAGTCAGAAGAGGATCTATGACTTCTGGAAGCACCTCTTTTAGGAGCTTAGATGGAATAGGGTCTAACATACATGTTGTTGGTTTAGATGATTTAACAAGTTTATACAATTCTTCCTCTCCTATAGTAGAGAATGAGTGGAATTGTTCCTCAGGCGATCTATAGCAAGCTATCTGATGTGATACTATAGCTGACGTCTGCATGGTTACAATTTTATCTCTAATAGTATCGATCTTAGAAGTAAAGTAGTTCATAAAGTCATTACTGCTGTGCTGTTGGGAAATGTCAACACCTGTTGATGCTTTATTTTTCGTTAGTTTAGCCACTGTATTGAATAAATACTTGGGGTTATGTTTGTTTTCTTCTAAAAGAGAAGAAAAGTAATCAGATCTAGCAGTTTTTAATGCTTTTCTGTAGGATAGGTTACTTTCCCGCCAAGCAATACGAAATACCTCTAGTTTTGTTTTCCTCCAGCTGCGCTCCATTTTCCGGGCTGCTCTCTTTAGGGTGCGAGTGTGCTCATTATACCACGGTGTCAGACTGTTTTCCTTAATCTTCCTTAAGCGTAAAGGAGCAACTGTATTTAAAATGCTAGAAAAGAGAGAGTCCATAGTTTCTGTTACATCATCAAGTTGTTCTGAGGTTTTGGAAATGCTAGGGAATTGGGATAAATCAGGAAGATTACTTACAAAGCAGTCTTTTGTGGTAGAAGTGATGGTTCTACCATACTTGTAACAAGGATTAGAATTTACAGTTTTAGCTATATGAAGTTTGCACAAGACTCATGAGATATCATAGATATCATCGCTTGGCTGCATAATTTCAACACCATCAACATCAATTCCATGTGACAGTAGAGTATGATTAGTATGATTTCGACAATGAGTAGGTCCTGAGACATGTTGTCTAACCCCAATAGAGTTCAGAATGTCTATGAATGCTGATCCCAATGCATCTTTTTCATTATCAACGTGGATATTAAAATCACCAACAATTAAAACTTTATCTGGAGCCAGCACTAACTCGGATATAAAATCAGCAAATTCTTTAATGAAGTCTTTATGGTGCCCTGGTGGCCTGTATACAGTAGCCAGTACAAACGTCACAGGGGATTTATCATTAACACTTGTTTCTCTGGACAATGTTATATGAAGTACCATTACTTCAAACGAGTTATACTTGAAACCCGCCTTCTGAGAAATACTGAAAACATTGTTATAAATTGAAGCAACACCTCCCCCTTTACCTTTTGGACGCGGCTCATGTTTATAACAGTAATCTTGGGGGGTAGACTCATTTAAAATAATGTAATCATCAGGTTTTAGCCAGGTTTCTGTCAAACAGAGCACATCTCTAAACAATAACAATCTACCACAACAGTCCTAACGCATTTCTGGTTTTACACTTTTAATTTCCACAACTTCTGAGAATCTGTCACGTCTGTTTTTTGTTTAATTTAATGTTTTTGTTTTCATGTCTTTTATTTTGATATTTAGCCATGTTTCTGTCATGTGTTTCCCTTGTTCCACTTGTTTCTTGCCATGGACTTCCCTTGTCTATGTGTCTTGTTTTCATTGGTTGTTTTGATCATGTGATTCCTTGTTCTGCTTTCTCATTGGCTTATTGTCTTGATTGTTCACAGGTGTTCCTTGTTTGTCATTAGTCTCCTTGTATATTGCCAAGCCTAGTCTAGTCTAGCCTAGCCTAGCCTAGCGTGTGTTTATTGTGAATTTGCTCACTTTTGGGATTTAATAAACTGCACTTGGGTTCACTTCTCTCACCACCATTGGACATTTTGTTACAGAAAGCTAGACCGGTTATAATGGACCCAGCATGTTCCTTGATTCGCCTCCGTCAAGGTGATTGTTGTATTGAGGATTATGTGTTGGACTTTTGTGGACTGTGCCATTTGTTGGATTTTAATGATGTGGCTCTTAAGGACATTTTTTTTGTCATTGGTTAAATTAACCTATTTGTTCATGGATGCAAGGAAGAAAAATTTATTTTTCCATGGCTCAGTATATTGACTATGCTTTGTTGTTAAGTGGTTTTTAATATACTGTGGGTTTAGCAGACGAGGGACCCCACAAACCTGCAGTACTCTTCAAGCCTGTTCATGTCATGGCCACCAAGCCAAAGCCTTTTCACGTCATGGCCGCCATGCCTGAGTCTTTAGCCAAGATGGCCACCACACCAGAGCCTCTCCACACCATGGCCGCCACACCAGAGTCTCAACCCGTCATGGCTACCATGCCAGAGCCTGCTCAAGTTCCAGAGCTCAGTCCTGTGTTGGCACCAGTCTGTGAATTTCCTGCCTGTCCTGTTTTGACCACAGTGGTCACACGTAAACTTTCTGCATGTTCTGACACGGCCAAAGAGGCCATCTCTGAGCTCACAGTCTGCCCTGTCATGGCAAAAAAGTCCATCCCTGAACTCTCTGCCTGTCCAGTTACGGTCAAGGAGGCAGACTCTGAAAACCCTGCCTGTCCTGCTACGGCCACTGAGGCCATTCAAGGAAATGATGTCTGTCATGTCGCAGCTATGGAGGCTACTCACAAACTCTCTGCCTGTCATGCTATGGCCAATGAGGCCATTCAAGGAAATTTTATCTGTCATGTCGTGGCTATGGAGGCCAGTCACAAACTCTCTGCCTGTAATGCTACGGCCATTGAGGCCATTCAAGGATATTCTGCCTGTCAATTCACGGCCATGGAAGCCACTCACAAACCGTCTGCCTGTTCTGTCACAGTCTGTCCATATCTCTGCTCTGACATGGCCTCCTGACCTGTGGTGGTCCTCTACTCTGCCAGCTTCACTTTGGTCACCTGCTCCACCCTGGTTCCCTGTACCTTTACGGTTGCTCCACAGTCCATGGATTCCATCATTCCTCCAAGGTCTGCTGCTCCATGGTTCAGGTCCTCCACTGCTCCATGGTCCAGGTACACCACGATTCCACAATACAGGCCCACTACTGCTCCATGATCTCGGTCCACCACGATTCCATGATGCAGGTCCACCACTGCACCACGACCCTCTGATTCACAATCAATGCCCACCTTTGCTCCACGGACCAGGCCCGCCACTGCTCCATGGTCCAGGCACACCTCTGCTCCGCAGTCTACACCTGCCCTTGCTCCAAGGTCCAGGTCCACCACTGCTCCACGGCCCATGATCTTTCCCTCTGCTCCATGGTCCAGGCCCACCACCGCTCCAACGTCTATGCCATGATCCAGGTCTTATTCCACTTCACGGGCATCTATCCCGCTCCCAGTCCTCCACCCTCCTGGACTTTTTTTTGGGGGGGATGGGTGTTTCACTAGGGCATCAGGTGCCGCCCTTAGAGGTGGGGATATGTCACATCTGTTTTTGGGTTGATTTCATGTTCTTCTTTTCATGTCTTTTATTTAGATATTTAGCCATGTTTCTGTCATGTGTTTCTCTTGTTCCTCTTGTTTCTTGCCATGTGCTTCCCTTGTTTATTTGTCTTGTTTTCATTATTTGCTTTGATCATGTGATTCCCTGTTCTTTTTTCTCATTGGTTTATTGTCTTGATTGTTCACAGGTGTTCCTTGATTGTCATTAGTCTCCTTGAATATTTAGCCCTCATGTTCCTAGTCTAGCTTTGTACTGTGTAACCTGCTGTTGATGAGTTTTGTTCAAGTTCTAGTTTGCAAAGCAAAGCCATGTCTGTGTTTATTGTGTATCTGCTCACGTTTGGGATTTAATAAACTGCACTTGGGTTCACTTCACTCACTTCCAGTGGACATTTCGTTACAGAATTCAAAAAGGTCCACATTTTGGATTGGCTGTTTCCAACATTATTCACTTACCAAACCACAACCAGAATACATTTGGCAATGT
>NW_015642501.1:22398-27262 GCF_001515625.1 Sinocyclocheilus rhinocerous | reverse complement strand
ATTTTACTAGTAATTATGTTTGTTAAATTGCTACATTTCAGATGCGGTGCAATGAGCTGGTCAGTGATGTAATGTTCCTGGTGTGCAAGTTTGCTCCACAAAAGAAAGTGGTCCAGGAAATATATGAAAATAAGGATGTTCATGATTCAATATCCAAAACTAAAGCCTTCAGGTAAAATACATTTTTTGTTATTTGTCTTATTTTTTCAACTAAAAATAACAGCGATATGAAACTATTGAGTGCTCCTGCTCTGAGAGCAGCACATAGTACACTAAAAATAACAGCGATATGAAACTATTGAGAGAGCTGTGATGAGAATAAGGGTTGTTGGTGTTCTGCTAATGTTTAAATAATAATATTAATAATAAAACACTGTTTATGTTAATATGACAAGCATGTCAAGACTGAGCTTCTGTATTTAATTCACTGTGGTAATCACTGATGAAGCACTTCTACAGTATTGAGTCCATGGGTTCATACAACAGAAGCTCTCAGAGTCTAATTTCAGCACAGAAGCACACTTCAACCAAAGGTCTCGGTGTATCACTGTGGAAGAATATGATGTGAAGGACATGGGCTTTATCCATCAGAATCTCAATTATAAGATTGAGGAAAAGGAAAATTGGCTATCATTTCGTGAATAAAGTAGACACCATACCAATTCAAGCTTTGCAAAAGCCTATAAATCCAACTACTTTTTAAAAATTAATTTCCCAATTAATGCAAATTTACCTCATCCAATAAATAAATAACTCTACAAAAACAGACCTCAGGCACAATGACTTACACTTGTGTGCTGTTTTTAATTAGCAGAGGTTCTACTCCCAACCTCCTTGTTCTTTTTTTTTTTTTTGAAAGGTTGAATAAAGTTCACTGCAAAAAATGTTCTGTTAGGTAACTTAAATGTACTTCATGAGGAAATATAGAAACGAACCCAAACCACATATGATGTGAATCACATCACAATTAAAAAAAAAAGTCAAAAAGACAAAGGTACAAAAATGAGGAAAAGAACTACAATCCCATCAAACGGTATGAAAGATAAGAGATATATATAGAACTATTTTTTAAAGGAGTTGATGTATATACGGTATATAAACAATATATCTTACGTTAATTGCAAAACATACAAATGTTTAAGTAGCTTGAGAACGTAGGGAGACCTACTCTATTACAACATTCACAATGCTTCATGGGAGCAGAAGGGTGCTACAGAGTGCTTTTGGCGTGAATCTCTGATTGGTAGAGATTTTATTTGCAGAATCATGGGTAATGTTATAAAAGGAATTCCACTGAACATGATTATTTATTAAGAAAATAAGAAATAATTTGAAGAAATAATGCAGACTGCTCAAGAAAAAAAACAAAAAAAAACGTACACATAAATAAAATCTATACCACCGATTAACAAGCTTGTGGCTCACAGATGTCGGTAAAGATTTGTAAGTTATTGTTAAAAATCAGTTCCCATATGGAGGAACTGAATGAGATTTTTACTCTTTTAATCTTCCATTAGTCAAACAAACAGACAGCCCTGTCCCAAACTCACACCACTGGTTGAGCCAGTGTTTTGGTGTCAGTTTGATCAAGATCCTCAAACAAACAGAATAATTCCTGATAGAAGAGAAACAAAAACCTTTAAAACCAGCCTATGATGGCTTGCTTTTTTAGCTGGATTAAGCAGATTTCCTAGCCTGGCCAACCTGGCATTCAGCTGGTTTACTAGAATGGCCAGCTGGTTTCCCAGCCTGACCAGCTGACAAGTGACCAAGTGCCTTACAAATCAGAAATCCTGTAAAGGTTCGGGTAAATCAATTTAAAAATACTTATAGTTTTGTAGTTGTTTCTGCTTATTAGGCCGTGATCCGAGAAAGTATTGTAACATCGAAAAAATGAGACACTTCACCTTTAAAGAAAATCTAGTAATAATAGTAACCTTTGAGTTTTCAGAACAGCCAGTGAAACGTACACAGAATGACAGACAGACACACACACCCACCCACCCCTTCTCTCTCTCTCTCTCTCTGTCCCTCAGAGTGGTGCCTACAGGCATGATCCTATTTATTACCGGAGCATAGGGAGCAGTTTGTGTCTGGCTCTGAGGGGTGATGAGGTAGAGGCTGAGCTGAGAGCTGTGTGAAGACAAACTCTCACCGACATGCCTGCATATCTCCACTCCGTATGCTCTCAGTCACAATCACAATGTGGATCCAGGCAAACATTCCCACACATTCTGGCAGATGTGGCTCTGAAAACCAACAGTAATGTATATGGCACAGTATAAACACAATACTGGCACAATTTAGGCTATTAAAAAGATAGAAAGAAATGAAATGAAGAGAGCAAAGAGATGCTTTGGATGCAGCCGTACCCATCTGCTTTACTTAAACTTCAAAGCAAGGAGCTCACAGCATGCATTTACAGAACTTTTTGTTTGTATTTGTGTGGGATTAGCCAAGATTGTTTTAATGCTTCTGAGACTGAGAGGCGGCAAGATCTGGTTCCATCCCGACATCATCTGCAAACTGTATAAAAAACATATTCACTAGCTTATTCCCTACAGAGACTGCCATATTTCTTTTAAACCCACCAGGCAGCCAAGAAAACAAGCCACACAAGCTCCTGTCAATACGTAATCAAATACAGATCAAGTCCAAAAACCTTGCACATGTACCCTCAATCCAAATCAATCACCATAACAGCTGGAATATTTCGTAAGAAGCCGAAGATTGCTTATTGATCAAAGTACAAATTAAATCACCAAAAGACTTCTTGCTAAGATATCAAAGTGATGACATCTTTTGAGTATTAGCCAAAGAATAGTCCAACCCACTCAAGATGCCCCTGCTTGAAAAGCTTTTTAACCTTGCTTTATTATCTCTTCTTATATGCATTTCATAAAAAATATATTTATTTCAACAGCAGTGTTTGCAATGCCATGTGCTATATTCCACATATCTGGCCTGTATTGGATTTGATGAACTTTCTGCAAACCCAATTTTCAATCATTAAGAAGCAAAGCTTAAAAAATGCAGTTATGCATGCTAAAGTTCTTTAGATTTAATAACCTTGACAGAAACAGAACAAAGCTATCATTAATTGTTTTGTGCATAACAGCGCAGAACAGAGAATCTAGCTCTTGGCCATTCATGTTAAACAATAGTAAAAACAAATACACTGTGTCTCAACAGTAGCCCACTTAAATCCAGACTAAAAGAAGAGTTAATTTGCAAAAACAGATAACTCCATTTTTATTTATTTTATATAAATCATGTTTTTTTTTATTATTATTGTGCATTCATATCAATCAAACTGCAGTTGGGATGTTTTGATTAAGTAATAATAACTCAAGCAAATACAGGTAACGTACAGAATTATAGTGCATTGAAAGTAAAGTCATTTTTTGGCAAAAGCAGGTTACAAAACGTGTTTAGGGTTCAGATCGCGCTATATGTGGAGAATAATGCACGGCACTCAAGCATTTGCGTTTGGTTTTTGCAAATTAACTCTTTAAATATACATGTATTATCTTTAGCTTCTTTTTTTTCCCCACACATTTTAAACATCATTCTTGAATTCTTATTTATTCATTTTATATATCCTTAAATGGTTAATTGTAAATTTTAAAATTAAACTTTTTTCATGCTTATCATGTACAGTATTTGAAAAATAATGTGTTTTTTGAACATTAAAGCATGTCAACATATTCTGTTACACCAAATACACAAAATAATGATCTTTAAAATAGCATCATATGACCCCTTTAAATAGCTATTGAGTATGAAACGCATTATATAAACTTATTTAATCAAACGTGCAATGCGGCAAATTTTAATCAGTCTTTTTTTTTTTTGTCCTAATCTGCTGCCCAGCACTAGTTGTTCTTGGTTGCTTAATTTCTATATCAAAAATGTAGTAAAATAAATAAGAGCTATGAAATCAAACACTATGAAATGTGAACAAAGAGAGATTGCTTGTGGATTCTTGTCACTGGAATCTTGCCTGGCTAACAGTACACAGATGAATGTTTAAATAATATTAATAATGTTTATCATGGCATTGTATTGTTTACTGTTCTAAACAGGAGGACTGTTTAGGCTTGCACAAGTGAGAATGAGAGCTGGCTGAGTGGAGAAGTAAACACAATTGGAATCCAAGGAGCTTTCAGTGACGACATGAACAATGCAATACGTGGCATATCACATCAAAGGCTTATAGTCACTGGGTTTCAAGACTTGATTTGGGGCTTGTTAGCATTATAACCAATAGCAGTAATAATAGCAAATGCACGCTTATTCCACTCTCCTCCTGTTCCAGCCTGACAATATCCACATGCTTCTATGCCTGCCAATAGCTTGTCGTGACATGCCATTATAATAATTGGCCGTTCACTCTCCATCCCCGGTTGGCCTGCCAATCTGCCCATTGACACAGTGGGAGCATGGCAGCCCATCATTCCAGTAATGACAACACAGCAGAGATTCAAGCTGGATTTCACCAATAATAATGATGATGGTAATAGAGTTAACTATTACTGCAATAAGCATTGTGCTTTGGTACTTTTCATATGAAACAAAGTCTCACATTTCAAATTCTGTCCATTGTATTGCAGTACAATAAATGTCGTTTTGGCGCTGTTTAATGTGGAGTGACAGATCGCTGTAGCGCCTCAGTTCAACAGACGCGGCAGCGCGAGGCGCACGTGAGTAACTTTATTATTGTAAAAACTTCATTAATTTTAACCTTCAATATTATAGTAATGTAGTACCAACTGACATGTATATTTTACAGCATTAGTTGATTAGTTGATTTTTTTTTCCTTGAGAAAATTTGGCATGTACTGTACCTGATATATATCCAAAA
>NW_015642501.1:14437-21926 GCF_001515625.1 Sinocyclocheilus rhinocerous | reverse complement strand
TTATATCGGCCATCGGCCACCCTGCTTTCCAAGATATCGGCATTGGCTGTCAAAAAAACCCATATCGGTCGACCACTACATGCTCAATCAGTGTTTCAGCCGCGCAAAGACGTCAATATAACGGCTTGTAAACAATGTCACGTAACGTCACATTTACCTCAGAAAAACATATTCGGTGACCATAAACTCATTAGTCAGATAGAAAAATAAACTGTAGAGAGGGGCATTTTGCTAAATATATGCACCATATAACATATTCATTATGTTTTTTAATGTTCTTCAATGTTTAATTTATGTTTGAATAAATCCATCAAGTTTTTATGACAGCCACTATTATGTTTATATTTAAAAAAAAACGAATTGAAGTAGAAATATTAATATGTAACTGTAACTTTATTATTGTAAAAACTTCATTAATTTTAACCTTCAATATTATAGTAATGTAGTACCAACTGACATGTATATTTTACAGCATTAGTTGATTAGTTGATTTTTTTTTCCTTGAGAAAATTTGGCATGTACTGTACCTGATATATATCCAAAATAATCTATATTGAATCAAATCGAATTGAATCGAATCGCAAGCTTGTGAATGAGAATCGAATCGAATCTTGAAATTTGTGTCAAAACCCAGCCCTAGAACACACAGTAAGTTATTTTGAAGAAGAGTGTAGGTGAAAAAGATGCCACAGAGTGTTATCAGACATGAAACTAGCACACTGTAAAAATAAATAAATAAACAAACAAACAAATCAAATCATATTAAAACATCGAAAACACTATTACATATCCACAGCTTTAAAAAAAACATGAAATATTTATGGCTTTAATCATAAAGATATTTCCATAGATGCACTTAACCCAATAGTAATGCGTGTGGTACAGATGAGAATTTAAGTTGTTAATCGCTGCAAATCTCATCCCGATTCTCTCTGTGAAGGTGGGCATTTTTCATTTAAATACAAATCACCTGAAAACACAGCATGTCACAATCTATGACGAAGCAGGTGAGAGCCAGTGAGTGTTTGATTTCACAAGTGTAAAAGCTTGTGGCGTCAGTTTTTGCATGTTTAACAAGCATCGAGTTTGAACGTTTAGTCACTGCTGATGAAGATCACTGAAAAAAGGCTAATTATAAAATGGTTAAACAATTACAAAAATGTTATTGACTTTAAGGTTTTAAAGTATAGTCTTGTTTAACATTATGTAATCCTTTGAAATTAGTTGGCAGCAGAAGTGAATTAAATGTTATTTCATATTAAGTAAATAAGTAACCACACTTTATGTAAAAACATATGAGAATAGTCATGAGATTGTTGTTGTTGTTGTTGTTTTCTGAGAATGTATTAAAATAATTTAAACTTTTCACATCAATTTTTCATGTCGATTTATTTATTTTTTTATTTGGCATGTAGCCGTGTACTGAGCGAGACAGTGTACACTCCGCTGGTCATTATCTCTAAAGTTTATCCGCTTCACACTGAGCCTAACAACATCCCTTATCCAAGATAAAATCACTATAACACAACCCCGTAGGGCTTACTGTTTTAATAAACCCCTTTAGGATTTATTTTGTGATAATGACCGGCTGACTCTACATATTGTAGGTTTCATCCAGTAATTGAATCCGACCTCAACATTTCAATTCATAATAATGCTTATGAAACAGGCATTATTATCTTCTTTATCCAGTACTGTTGGCTCTGACTGCTCTAAATAGCAAGGTTGCATTGGCAGGCCATGCTAAAGATAATGCACACAGCTGTGAAATAGTTTTTGATGCTCACAGTTCAATTGAGCCATGCATTTAGGTGTAGGCTGAAAATACCTGTGACATGCTAGGAAAATGAAGTCACATTACTAGACCACTAACAATGTCTGAGATCATTCTGAGCATCAACAGAATATGTTGAGGATGGACTACATAGAATAAAATGATGTTTAACAAAGAATTGTGAATGTTCCTGTTATGGTTTCCTTTTAATTGTGATGATTTTGCTAATTTCATTAGACTGAGTAGAATGTTACTAAATTTACACATGCAAATATCAAGGGAATTAAAATACAAATCCACAGACTGGGTTTTCACAAACAGCTTTACTATTGAACAGCACAACTTTCACAAAGTCAACCACAAAATAAAACTAAGCAAGATCCAGACCTTTGCTTGATATTTTTAGTTATAGCTACTAATTGTATCTGTTTCTTTAAAATAGCATTCTATTTCCACTGGATTAGCGCTAATTGTTGCTTGGAATGATATTGTATGTGTCTAAAAATAAAAATATATATATATATTCCCTTGAGAACAGAGCAGATTGACCACTAAAACACAGGGCAGTGGCAAAATGTATTTTAAGGGAAAAGTTTTGCAGCTGTTCAGGTTTTGTCAGTTGGCCAATTAACCTGAGGTAATATAGATTTATTTTCATGTTTTGTGCTTCACTGACAGTGCTTTTCCCATTTCCACATTGATTCCAAAGTCATTTCCATTTGTAACAAAGGGCCAAAATTCAGCTGATAAAATCCCTCTACCTCAATTTTATCAGTCCTATTAAGCCTGTCAGCAATTACAAAGCCTGCACATGGCTGCAACAAAGCCTACTAAGCTGTCATTCTTGGGGCTCTATTATCACTTTCCTTTTATCATTTAATTGCAGGAATTACCCAGACACTAGATTTGGTTACCTAATGTCTTTAGATACTGTATATGTGCCAATCCATTTCAGCGAGTGCAAAAGAAATTGAATGCCATTATAGACCTTCCGTTGTTTTGAGATTTAACAAATGTACTGACAGTGCTGAGCTTTACTCAGCTTAACTGAAGCTAATCACACAAGGCTGATGACATGAATCTTTCAAAGCTGGCTTTGATAAGACATACCATCTACTTTTGAAGAAATGTTTGCATCTTCTGAAGAATGTTTATGACTGTGCACAAGGGACATCTTGTAAACACACAAAACCTGGTGGATTTCACGCATCTACAACATTATGTAAAATAAATGAGCCACAGGTCTAAACAATCCATCAATTCTACTAAAATGTCAAACAGCCACTTTTGGTCAAGTAAATTGTTATTGTATTTTGACGGATGGATTTGGCACTGGAGAAACAGTTTAAAATGAGGTTGCATGCATCAGTTTACTGTTTCCGATTTCCACTACTACTTTAATCATCCTTTCCTTAGAGTACTAATCTCTTTTTCATTCCTTTTCTCCACCCACACCTTTGGACATTCATACCAATGTTAACAAGCTTCTGCCCAGATCTACCCATTCTTGGCCACCACCATCCGCTCACCTGTGCCCCATCTGCCATTATCAGTATCACGAGTCTCTTCCAACAGCAGCCATAGTCTAAGCTTGCATCCTGCTCTATTGCAATAACAATGTAGTCCAGTTCAAGCTTCTTCATGAAAAGTATGTTTAAACTTTTCAGGTTTAAGTCATAATACTTCACTCACATCAGTGTTTTGCTGAATTGAAAGTAATTAAAAGTCACATTGCCAGGAGCTTTAACAGTTTTTTTTTTCTCTAAATGATAATATCACACATTCTATTTCATTCCAATTCTTATTACTACTTAACTAATAACTATGTCTTTTTCCTCAATAAACTCCTAATTTGGTGCCTATTAATAGTTAGTAATGTAATTGTTAAGTTTAGGTATGGGGTAGGATTAGGGGACCTAAAATAAAATGCAGAATAAGGCATATAATATGTGCTTTATAAGTACTAATATACAGCCAATATGCTAGTAATATGCATGCTAATAAACAACTAGGTAATAGTACGAATAGATTCTTAAAATAATGTGTTAAAGTGTTACCGCCAGTTCACATATGTGATTCATTAAATGTGAAAAATTAACAGCAACAACAAAAATAAATGAAACTATATACATCTATATACATGTATATATATATATATATATATATACACACACACATACATACATAATGTAGGAAACCATGTTTCAGTTCATTTAGCAAGAATTACTTTAACAGTATCTCTACAGGATCTGAAAGACACATTCGTAGCTGTCTTCTAATACCTTTAAACTTAATCAAACAAACAAGCAAGACAAAATGTTCCCAAAAACCAATACTGACAAAAATGTTACATGAAAATGGATGCTCTTTATTCAGCTAATTCTGAAAATCTGAGAAGGCACAGTGAACAGCTATTATTCTCTAGGATGGCGCCACTGTACACGGCAATCGCTGTAAATGGCATGAAGTTTGCACTTCTCTTGACACACTTACGGTTTTATTGTGACACTCAGGATGTGGCATTTTACAATTGAACTTATGAATCCAATTAAATATAATTACCTGCAAAATATAAAAGCATCTTTAACATTGACCTGAATTTTTATGAACACTTGAACACTGTTGAGTGGACACCAGGCTAATATCAGTGAAAGATGTGCTCATGCAGTGTCTGATTAAGCCACTTTTTTATTTCAGGAAGATTCCAACAGTGTGACTTGTTAAGCATGCCAACATGACAATCTTTAAATCTAGCATCTACAGTCAAACGTTTTGTTAGTAAGCCTGCTGGAAATGCAACTGTTGGGACATTTTATTTCGGCTACTACCAAATCACAACACTAACATATAACAATTATTTTTTTTACCTCTATTTTGTGATACCCATCCACAAGCAACACTTATGATTTTCATTTAGTTTAACATCATGTACTAAAACAACTAAAACTAAAATTTAAATAAAAAGGAATATATAAATGAAGGAATGAATGAATTAAATAAAAATAATAATAATAATAATTAATAAATAGCTATAATTGTATCTCAATGATACTACAGTATTTAATGGTTTTCATACATTACAACTGCAAAATCTCCCATATGCCAATTGATTGGAACGCACAGGATACAATAGAAAGGAACCCCCTGGGTTAAACAATTATTACTGAGATAATTTTAAGATTAGAGAGTAAGAGAGACACTGTGAGTTACAGTAGTAGAACAGTTAAGGAGCTTATATTCAAATCCCCTTTCATCTCTGGTTTATCCTCCAGCTTGTATCCACACACAATCATACACACACTTAATATGCAAGAATAAATGTTGATTTTTCTGCCTTTCTCTGCTGGAGTGGCAAAATATCAGACTGCTTCTGACCATATGTTCAGCAGAGGAGGGAAATAATAAAAAGTAAAAAAACAAGTACAAATAAATCATGCACTAACATCTGTCTCTGTTTGCTATAATCACAGTAAAAAGCAAAGCGTGCGCACTTGCATTTGAGTGCATATAAATACAAGCATAAATTACATTAAGCTTGTAAAATAAACTAAAAAAAACAGCTTCATGGAATTGCTATTCTTTTAATACGATACTACCAACAAAATACTGATTAATAATAGTGGCAAATATATACAGCTGACATCACATACTGTCTAAGTAGCTATTAAAACAAGTGTGTTCTATATGGAATGACTGTGTGTAGTATGAATGAAATCCAGACATACTGCCAAATATATAAACCAATTTATATTAAAAAAGCCTAAATATCAATTTTATTAAGGCTTAAGAAAATCCCTATAGGCTTATGGTGAGTTTACAGAGCAGGCATTTTCAATTATTTCCTATGGGAGCTGAGCAACACTCTTGTGCCAGAGACAGCATTGAAAGCAGCGAAAAGTTCAGAAATGCTTCCAAGAAATGAGGAACATAAAAAACAGCAGCCAATTGTTGTGATACAGGTAATGACATTTATCATGAGTGATTAAAAAAATACACATTGTGCTAGAGCAGGGGTGCCCAACCCTGCTCCTGGCGATCGACTGTCCTGCAAAGTTTAGCTCCAACTCTAATCAAAGAGACCTGCCTTTAATTTTTAAGTGATCCTGAAGTCCCTAATTATTTGCTTCAGTTGTGTTTGATTAGGGTTGGAGCTGAACTTTGCAGGACAGTCGCAGGGTTGGGCACCCCTGTGCTAGAGTGTGTGCTCAATTTAGTGCGCAAATAGTATTGTTTATATTTTGGATGCTTTGCAGTTACATATACAATTATTTCAGATTAATAAAAGTTTCTAAATTGGCACCGTATATTTATTTTGGGCATTCAAGAAGAAAGCTAGCATCTTTCCAACTGTAATCGTGTCTATATATCGACCATGTGTTGAAAAAAAAACATAGATTAAACACATTCGCTGCAGAGTAAACACACCGTTAGGCTGGTTTCAGATCCATCTGAAATCGGACACGTTTACATAAGATGCATTCATGTGTACAAAAAAGTGGATGATGGTTTCGAATGAATGCAACAACAGCACTCATCTAACATTCCATCCCTAATTAAAATCAAGCAGACACAGTGCTGTACAGTCAGCGTATGAACTTACTGTGTTGGCAGTGGATTCCGTTGAAGCCTGATGGGCACTTGCAGACGTATCCAATGAATGTGTCGCCCCTGAACGTTTCACTGATTTCACAGGTGCCTCCATTGTGACAAGGGTTTGGATGGCAGGGTCCTGTAATTTAGACAAAATAGAAATGAGCAAGTGAGCTGAAGTGTTTTTGATACATGTAAGTGTTCACAACCCACATGATGGGTTAGATAAACAGATGTGTTAGAAATAGACATCATCAGTTTATAACTTGGCCTGCAGTGTAAGCGCTTGCATCTCTGTCTACAGTGGTTCAAGTAACAACTGCTGTGACATACAGAGGGGAAAAAAGATAAATGATTGAACACAGAAGGAAAGAATGAAACGAGACAGAGTCACAGTGAGAAAGCGAGAAATGTAAGTATAAGCATTACTTGCTGAGGTCACCATGGGGCAGCTTGAGGGATAAATGATATCATGGGCACTGTATTACCTCTCCTGGCACTGTGTCAACACACAGACAGAGAGAGAGAGAGAGAGAGAGAGAGACAGAGACTGAAAGAGAGAGAGAACGAGCGAGTGCTGGCATTTCACTCAATCGTTATAACTGTGTCAACACACAGACAGAGAGAGAGAGAGAGAGAGAGAGAGAGAGACAGAGACTGAAAGAGAGAGAGAACGAACGAGTGCTGGCATTTCACTCAATCGTTATAATCTGTCACAGAGTTAAATTGGAGCAGAAATTAATAGATGAGTATGTGAAAAGTTCAAAGTAAGGTTATGGGAGCAATGCTCTTTGATAGGATGCCAGTTTAATGACATTTTAGATGGATTCAGTAAAGGTATGGCACATATGGCATATATTATGTAACTAGATAACATCTGGCATATTTACTTTTATTGTAGTGTTGTCAAAAGACCCGGTACTTCGGTACCAAGTCGGTACTAAAAAAATGAAAATGTTACGGTACCAGGTTTTTTTAAGTACCGGTGGTACCGAGTACCCGGTCAACCCGGTTCTTGATGCGCTATCCGAAAGCTATCCTCTTCATAAAAGCACTGAGACATGGCGACCTCAAAAGGAGGAAACACATCAAACTAACTAACAAAACACTTTAAAGACCGACACC
>NW_015642501.1:13758-14216 GCF_001515625.1 Sinocyclocheilus rhinocerous | reverse complement strand
GTACTAAAAAAATGAAAACGTTACGGTACCAGGTTTTTTTAAGTACCGGTGGTACCGAGTACCCGGTCAACCCGGTTCTTGATGCGCTATCCGAAAGCTATCCTCTTCATAAAAGCACTGAGACATGGCGACCTCAAAAGAAGCACATCCATCAAACTAACAAAACACTTTAAAGACCGACACCTGGATCAAATGAAAGAGTTCAAGCAGGAAAGTTTAATTTTAATTTTTAATATTTAGATCTTCTGTTATGAATATTATTCCATATTCTAATTTGAATGTCAGATTGAAATAAACATCGGCGTTAGCGTAGTTAATCATTAGCATAAGTGCAGCTGTTTCCCATACATTGATATATTTGTGGCACAATATCAAAACTGACCGCCACAAATATATTTTCCAAAAGGCTTTGACTTTGTTGAATAAACATGAGCATTGGACATGTCAAAGTCGAAACC
>NW_015642501.1:0-13600 GCF_001515625.1 Sinocyclocheilus rhinocerous | reverse complement strand
TGGATGTCATTTTCATTTCATCTTGCATGTAATGTCTGATAAAGCAGCGTTTGTGAGCGAAGCACTGCTTTGTTTACAGCGCTTACCGGGGAAACCTGGATCTCTCCCGCTCTACAAGCGCCTCCTGCTGGCAGATAATGAATTTGCATATATATACAGTGGGTACGGAAAGTATTCAGACCCCCTTAAATTTTTCACTCTTTGTTATATTGCAGCCATTTGCTAAAATCATTTAAGTTGAGTGAACAATATATTTTTACAACATGAATTAATGTTTTTGAATGTTATTTAATACAAACACTTGATCATTCATGTTTGTTCATTGTGCATTAAATAATTTTAACAGATTGAACTTTTGATTTTATGTATTAGTAAATTTTGAAATTAACCTTAAGAAGAAGAATTGCTATAACTATTGTTTATTGATAGGTCATGTTATCTAACACATGGGATCTTATTGTAAAGTGTCTTTAATACTAGTTTCCATCTATTTGATATACACTTGACTTAAAATATATTTAATCTTATCTAAATTTGTTATAAAAGCTGAGGTTTGTTATTTACTGAAAATTATATTTTAGCTGTTGTCAATGATCTAATGTTGCATTTGGTCAGACTCAGTCCATTGCTTTACTTAAGTTTATTATATGTTCCTTTTACAGCTGCAGACTGAGGAAGATCCTGAAACACAACAGCAAATCCTAAAATAGACATCAGTTTACAGTTGTTTTTTGGCGGCAGCAGAAATATGACAAAAACTTTTGGGTGAAACTTGTTTACTTTTTTTCATACTTTTATTACTTGCAGAAAAACTTGAAACACAATTTTAAATAAGTATAAAGAATGGCATTGATTTTTGTACATTTAATTTTTGCTTGACTTTATTAATAAAAATAGTGTGTTTTAATTAGCATGTTTTTGTGTTTTGCTTTGGTACCAAAATTGGTACAGAGAACCGTGGATTTTCACTGGTATTGGTACCGAATACTGATATTTGGGTACCGTGACAACACTATTTTATTGTAATGTGATTTGGCAGGAAAATTGTCTCCTCCAGCTGATTCTGGTTCCTCTCAGGGTTTTTATCACTCTTTCACACTGTAAAATATGAGGTGATTACAGACTTTTTAAAGTCAAATTTCTTGACTTAATTTAAATATTCTGAGAGAATTAAAAAAGTTAATCTGTCATGATTTATAGAGCAATTATTTACTTTCTATGCAAATTGCACATTTACATGCAAATCTCAATTCAAATAATTTTGTGTTAACTTGAACTGTATTTGTGTAATTCTGAAATATGTATCTATTAATATGGGAATTTATACTACCGTTCAAAAGTTTGGGATCTGTACTTTTTTTTTTTTTTATGATTTTGAAAGACATCTCTTATGCTCATTAAGGTCACATTTATTTAATAATAATAAAAAAGGTAAATATTCAAAACTAACTACTACTTTATTTATGCTTAACTAATGCATAATCTGAGCTCCCTAAATGGTAAGTTAATCATTAATTACTAGTGTGTTTGTGCTCAACTAATGCTTAATTGTGAACAAGTTAACCATTAATTAATGCTTAACTAATGCATTATTCTGGACCCCATTCTAAAGTGTTACCCTGTTTTCTATTTCTATATATTTTAAAATGCAATTTATTCCTGTGATGCAAAGTTGAATTTTCATCATTACTCCAGTCTTCAGTGTCACATGATCCTTCAGAAATCATTCTAATATGCTGATTTAGTGCAAAAGAAACTTCTTTCTTATTTTCTTATTATTATCATCAATATTGAAAACAGTTGTGCTACTTGATATTTTTGATTGCATTAGTACGCATCGCACAGTGTTAATAAAATATTTGGCAATATTTCTGTATTTCTGTTATTAAACAATATTGTTTAAAAAAAAACACTATATTGTATGTTTTCATATATTGGCTCCTAATGGTTTGAGTCCCTCTACTCCAAATGGACAAATGGAAAACCCACTTTGATTTCATCTGTTGCCTTGAAAAAAAAAAATGAGACTGTTGTGAAGTCATGAATGACCAATCAAAATGCTGATTTCACTAAAAGTTTTTAAAACAACATTCAGGCACTGGACTGATTGTTCTAGAGTAGTTTCTAATCTCTTAGTCTTCCCAATTCCTGCATTTGCAAGCAAGTGAACCTCATATCTCATATCTCATGGCCTATCAATACTATACTGATGTTTAAAACATTAGAGTGCCTGCATCGGGTTGCATGCTGTCAAAAGTTTCTTGATGAAATTGCAGGGCAGTCAGTTTAATCTTTCAAAATATCAGCGGCAAGTTCTACAGGAGAGCATGGGTGGAGTAGAGAGATGTATTAAAGACACATGATCAATGTGCTCTTAAGTGCAAAGACAGACTAAATGTAGATTGTTCAAAAGACATCAATTCCATTTTTGGTCCTAAACAGAGTAACTCTGGATGAGAGTGTTGAAAATGTTTGTTTATGTGACACAGTAGGATCTTTGAGAGAAACACTACCGTTAAAAAAAAAACTGGGGTCAGTAAGATTGATTGCATGGTTGATTGATTGATTGACTTGTTGATTTCAATACCGTTATTGGTCACACTTTATTTTAAGGTCCAATTCTCGCTATTAACAAACCATTAACTACAACTTTTGCCTCAGTAAACTCCTAATTTGTCTAATAATAATATAATAATAATATACGTTTCAAATAAATGCTGTTTTTGAACTACATTTGAATTTTCTATTCAACAAAGTATTCTGAAAAAAAAAAAAACACCATGGTTTTCACAAAACTATTATGCATCACAAGTGTTTTCAACATTAGTAATAATAATAATAATAATAATAATAAAGTTTCTGGAGCACCAAATCGGCATATTAAACTTAGCTCAACTAGCTATCAAGGCAATATTTCAAATTTTAAAATGAGATTTAAGACAAATTATAAATGAAAAGGTGTCCTTTCATTATTTCTCAGACAAAATGCTGTATATTTCTTTGTGAAATTGAAATGTTAAATAATAAAACTAACTTGAAATTGAAAAAAATAATCCCAAATCAAGTAAAAAATTATGCAAATAAAATAAATCTCTTCATATAAACAAAGGCTTTGCCTGTGCTCTATTTAAAATCAGAGACAACCACTGCATTTGAATTACTATCCAAAAAATATGCTAAATACATGTTATTTGGATTGTAAAATTTTATAATTTCAAAATTTGAAGCAAAAACAGAATGGTCTGATTTTAGCTTATTAGCAAAACAACAAAGCTAATGCTTTTCACGGAACTTACGTAATTACCCATTAAACATTGTGATATAGCCTGGTTTGTTGGTCTGTTAGATCGGATTGCTTTCTCACTACAACCCGAACCGCTCCAGAGTCAGAAACAAGTGCAAACGATCAACTACGATCTGTTTCACCCCTACAAGCTAGTGAAAAACGCTAATCAAGTTAGGAATTTTATATCACTATTCAAGATAGCCCGTCAGGCAGGGCGGTGATACATTTTGGTAGCCCGACTGGAAAACACAATAGCCCCAGGAAGTCGGGCTAGCGATTTTATATATATTTATTTATTAGATTATGTGCCATTGATCTTATTAAATATTTATCAAAAAATCCTTAATAAAAACATGGAGAAATGTGCCACAGAGGGTAACCCTATCAACATTTGTGAATTCCAGTACTACATCTCAGCTATAAAGAGACTAGTAGCTAATTAAAGGGACACACTATGTAATAACCTTGTCAGAACTCTATTAAAAGCCCTCTGCATCCTGAAGGAGAGGGTGACAGCTATGCCTGCATTCTGACATGACGATCTATAACCGCACAAAGCTTTGTGACAGCCCCCTCTCTATCTCCAGAGAGATGGTAGTAAGAAGAGGGATAGCAATGCAGGGAAGGAGGGAGACAGTACAACAAGGAGAAAAGGGAGCGAGAGAAAGGAAGGAAGGAGGGTGGGGGACGTATGCCACATTTGCACACGTTCCTGAGAGACATCGCCAGGCATTGTGGCCGATGAAACAAAGCTTTGTCCTCTGTGCTGTTCCCTTTTGTGGCGCAAGTCAGGGGGATCAACAAGAATGTCAGCCGTTGTTGGGCGGCTCGTGATTGTGGCAGGAAAGTAATTGATGTTGCCTGGCACACGCATCCCGATTTTCCGACAAGTCACAATGGAAGCCAATCTATCAGAAGAGCCTGGTTCCAATGCAGCATAGTAAAACCTCAGCAACGGTTAAACACAGCAAATCGTCCGATGTTTCCTGTGCAATTAATCACTCTCTGATGGACGCTCCCTACTAAATTCCCCAAAGTGAATTCATTTTAGTCTCTCGCTTATACGAATCAACTCAAACGCCACTGAAGTGAGACAGGTAAGCAGCCCAAATGCGTTACACTCGCTAATGTATTCATTTATGCAGATTGTGGGTAATGTCACTTGGATGGTATGGAAATCGTAACGCATTAATATGGAGATATGGTGATCACTTGGTTGGATTATAATAATTAGAGCTTTGGCGTCTGAACCTTTGCGGGTTTTCATTGAACAAACCTTTCAGCCATCGATTGGATCACCTATATTTGACTTTTGCGAAGTCCATGCAAATAAAGCAGTCTCTAAATAAAGCAATCTGTCCATAATAATTACACACCACACCATCTATGGAGCATCATATATAACAAACAGCCCACTGGATAATTGTACCTTGGCATGCAGAGGAAGTAATGTAGGTGTTTTAATTACTGCTCGCTCAAATGATCTCCAGGTGAAGGTGATGGAGGTGAGAGGGGCTCAGACAGCCTCTCGGTGTCTGAGTTATCATGAGCAGATTGGGCTGAGCGTTTGGGAGGTAGGGAGGTGAGCAAGCGGGCAGCTGTAGCTCAAATCAGACCTCCTGTAAGGTAAAATCAAGCACAGCACCAGCGCAGAGCAACAGTGAGGTCATGTGCACATGACCTGTATGTCTTGATCTTGAGAGTCTGGGGGACTGCAGAATACTTATATTTCCACTATAGCCAGGTATTCACTTAAACAGTGAGGTCCAGCAGACTGAGCACACATTGAAAAACTGAGATGTTCCATTTAAGCTTGAAAATAAAGCTTAAACTTAAAAAAAAAAATGTTTCAAAATAAAATCAAGTTTAAATACAAAAGTCTGTACTATTTACAAATCACTAATCAAATCTTTGACATTACATTTTTGATATAATTTTGTACAGACAATCAGATGTTCTTGTTTCTATTGAAGCACAAGATGCTCATTGGTTCATCCGAAATTATGCTTTTAGCTTTACACAAATGTGTTTTCTTTCATAAAGGGATGTAACAATATCAAAATCTCACGATACGATAATATCGCAATATGAAGTCCACAATACGATATTCATTGCGATATTTAAAATGTCAAATGAAGAATTGGAAAAAAAAATAAAAAATGTGTACATTTTAAAGTTAAATTGTTCTATCTAATGCACTTTGAGAGTTCAAAATTAAGAGCTCCAACCCATGTTCTTAACTAAGAAAACTTAAATGAGAAAGAAGTCAGTGAATTGACTTGTACCTGAACTTTAAAGAGGACTCAACCCTCTTTTTATTTGTGATACTGTCTCAGTCTAAATTACATTCACACTGGTGTTTTAGGAAGCCAAACAAATTAGAATATAGTAATAATAATAATAACAACAACAGCAATAACAGTAATAGCCATATATTGTAAAACAATTGCACTGTAAAATAAATGAAAATTAATATTTCATAGGTATATTATTTTTGCTTTACACTACAGTAAGGACATTTCAATACTTCTTTCCTAATTTCTACACTTGAAAGAGATATTTTGAATTTGGACTGCAGTAACATTACTCATTCAAACTGCTATCTGTCAGCAATTTATACTTCATGTTTAAGCTTTTATTTTGATGGAAACGGTAGTAGAGCTTTTATTTTGCATGAAATCACCAGCTTCAGGGAAAACATGCTTACAAAAATGTGTCTCACTACAAATCTAGTGAAACGCTGTAATCATCTGCCGCGAAAATAAAGCCTAACTGGTGGCTGTTGCGTTCCCAAATGCGCACTAAACTCACAGCATGTGCAATAAATGAGTTCAGTGCATTCACTGTGAACTGAGCTGTTCTGAGGCGCAGAAAATACCGGATCATGAGCTGATCACCTGAACGAAATGCTCGCTTCGCTTTGAAATGACTTGATGAAGGGATTAAGCCATTTGCTTTCGGTTTTAGTTCGTTTGACAGATACTGTGCCAAAGCATAATGGCCCAAAACATAACTTTAAAGACCTTTTATATTAAAATAAGAATTTTAAATATATTTTAAAAACTACAAATACAAAAAAAATTTGCCCGGAAGACCTATTGTTTCATATCGTCATGTGACCATGATAATATCGAGACAGTTTTGCTATCGTGATATCACGATATTGATAATATCGTTACATCCCTACTTTCATACTGTATACCTTCATGCTGCATACTGTTTGAAAAAATATTTGAATAATACTAGACACTAATTTCTAATTCATTTCACACAGATGAAGTGCTGCTGTCATTAAAGCAGGAGGACAAACCAAATACTAAGATCTTCTGAGATTATCAATTCAGCGTTTGACATTATGTGTTATGATGTATAATATGTAAGGAATTATAACGTATTGAAATTAAACAAGATTACAAAACGTTCTCTAGTTTTCTGCTTTTCACCTTTCAACTGCAAAGTATGTTGCAAGGCTACACACCATTCAGAATTGAATTGAGAATTCCTTTAAAATAACTATTTAAAACGTGAATTTACATTTAGAAATTAGGATGCCGATATGCTATTCAGATTTAAATGCAATAAAGTCTAAATTAAATTAATTGAAATTCAAATAAATGCATATGAATGTAACTTTTCTATTAAACAAGCAACAATCCAGTGGCTTTACAAAGCCTTGTTTGAACAACAAGGGGAAAAAAATTAAGTTTAATGGCTACAAAGAGAATGCTAGATATATAGAATGATATATAGAAATATTAGAAGCACAGAACAACAGAACAAAGAACGGCAGGCAGACAGATGACAGACAGACGACAGACAGACAGACAAATCCCACTATGCTCCAATAATAAAAAAAGGAACATGTACATAAGTTGCATGTGTCTTTAAACATCAAAAGCTGAATGAACACATTTCACCTGCCCTCAGTGGGAAGCAGTGTCAATATGCTGTAATTTAGAGCACTGTGTCCTTAATCGAGAATCATTCTACCACAGAAAAACCACACATTCGCATTAATGCTATGCAGGCACATTAAAAGAGATGTTCAGCTCACAGAGTTTGCAGGGTAAGAGCTTACACAACTCGTACGTGGCCTAATTCTGTCTTCATTCTTTACGGGGAGTGCAGTATCAGCCTCCTACCAGTTCACTGCCTCCTGCCCAGTACACTCGCCTCTCCCACTAAGAACTGCGGCTGGCAGTGAAAAGCACTGGCTTTTAGAGCCGTCTGCCATATCTCTAAATCCCGCCATGCACGCTATATGACAACACGTGCTGACTAAACTGAACAGATGCAACAACGAGTTAATGTAAAAACAGAACAGAGGCAAAATAAATAAACCTGTGGCCATCCAGCTCTCCGCCAATGGAGCGAAATCCCTTAGGGCAGCCGAAGTAACTTCAAGCTCACCTTGGAAAGTCTTTCAGATATGGAAGGTGAGGGTGTAAAAGGAAGGCAGGAAATGCCATGGAAATGTCACCATGATAGCAGTCTGGCAGGAGAAGAACAGCCTAGAGATTCTCTCCTGTCAACTCCCATCCATCCAAGAATGCAGGGCTGATAAGAACAGACATGGCCAAATGAAAACTCCTGCAACAGTTTACTTTGGATAGACCAACCGATTTGCGTGCTTATTTTGTAATCCTTTAGCAAGACGTAATTGCATTTCTGAAGGAATATCGCAACTCATGAATAAACAAGTCAGATAAGTCGAGTCAAGATTATTTGTATAGATCTTTCACAATACACTGTTTCAAAGCAGCTTTGCAGAAAATAATGATGATAATGTTTATAATATCTTAATATCTTTATGCCTTCTAATCTCATTTAGCAGATTAGAGTTTGGCAATAATACAGTTTACATTTTGCAACAATACAAGCAATCATGCAGTTGAGATTTGCTATTTAGTATATATTGATTTACTTGATTGTGTATACATTTTTTGAAGATAAGATAAGACAGATAAGATTAAGCTATGTTCATTATGTTAATTACACTGAGAAGTTGAAAAAAATTAGTGTGTGTTCTCACAAGCACAAATAAAGCTCATTTTAAGATGAAAGGTAAATGTAAAAGTCCTTCCTTCCCCATTAGTTACCTGCTGTGTGTTTTCAAGAGTCAGCTAATGTGTTTATTTTTAGGTAGAAATGTTTATGCATGTTTTATAATACAGATTAACGCATCTGTCAAATGTTCTCCAGTCTTTTTTTTCTTTTCTTTTAGAACATATGGCAAACGCTGTGCTGGTAACCTGCTTGTCTTTATTATGAGCTTGTACATGCTGAGCCTTTCCAAAGGCCACGTTTAAAGTAAAGCCTTCAAATTATTGCCAGCCGTTTGATGCTAACAATTACCAGGTATAGCAGGACCCGCATGAGAACAGAAGCCACCTCTTTCCATTTCAAAGTTGAAACGCAATGCAGAGAAATAATTGAAATAATGTTTCTCGGATTACAAAAATGGTGATCGGGCCAAAGGCAGGGCATTTAAAAAAGAGGGCTTTTAGCATGTCAGTGTCTGATGGAGGGGTCATAATATTGGCCGGTGAACTCGGTCCCACCTTTAGTTATATAATGGCATACTAATGTTTACTACAGTTACCCACTCCATCACTCAAACTCCCCAGGAGGAAGAAGAAAGTGTATTATTCATGCTACACACTCATCCAAAGCAACTACACTAATAAGGGCCCAATGGGCTACAATGAATGTTCTCCAGCTGCATTTAAAATGTACATATCAAATCCATAATTGAACAAAGAATAGAGAAAAGCACAGTGACGCAGTTAAGAAATAAAAGAGAAAGGTTCTGATCCAATAATGCAAAACTAGGAGGAGATGTAATTCAGATTATGTTTTAACTTCTGAAAATACTGAGTGTCATCTTTCATTTGACCAATTATAGCTCTTGCATTTTGCTTGAGTATGAAAGTACAGTGGGACATACAGTCTGAAGAGCTTACACGGCTTCATTTTTGCTCTCCTTGAAGCACAAAAATGAGCCAGTATTGTCTGTGATCTCTGCCTCAATGGCAACTTAAGAGTTTATACAGTAAAAAGACATGAGGGGACAATCACAAACTACCAAAATAAATCTGCTTCCCATTTACCTCTTGCTCTCAAACTTGGCTCAAACTTTTGATAAGGGTGCTGTAATAGGAATGAATGCATTTAGGGGTGGGGGGTGGGATGATTACCTATATAATAGTGCTTTTGATCTCATTTAATCTATATAATTATATCAAACATGTACCATGCTATTAAGCTGACAGTCTGGGGGTCTTGACTGAACAGTATACTGCAGGAGCTACTGATTCAAGCGTCACACCGCACATACTGTATACCAATGAATCCAATGATGATGCACACACACACACACTCATGAAGGAACATTTCTTCATGTACCAACACCATAAAATATATAATTTAGGCTTCCATAGGTCATAATTCTAGGTTTAAAATCTCAAATCAATGCTGCAAATGCTCCAGGCCAAAAGAACCCACTGAGGTCATTGCTCTAACCCTTGTGGATTGTGGAAAATAAAATAATCCAAAATAATGCCAGATTATATGTGAGCTTTAGAGCTGAAAGCCATCAAAACTATACCAAACAACAATCTAATGTCCATCCGCTCTGTGGATTTATTTCTGATTGTGGTCCACTTGCAGAGACTCAAATGAAGATGCATGCACACTCTTCGAATCTGTCAAAACATATTTAAGAAAGTCAGATTGACAACATAATTACAAAAGCCTTTGTTTTCAGTGAAGACATATTTCTTTGGGTGCACATTTTCCTTTTATTTATTTATAACAGTATTTCCCAGTGTGTGTGTGCGTACTTATTTATGGATAGTAAATCCTTAATTTTTTTACATTGTGGGGACCGGCCAGCGGTCCTCCCAAAAGGGGAAAAATATATAAAAAAATAGTAAACTTGCCCTATGAGACATAGGGCAAGTTTACTATTTGCCCTATGTGTGTGTGTGTGTGTGTGTGTGTGTGGTTATATATGGTTATATATGGTATATGTTGTTATTAGAGAAAAAGCATTTAAGTAACCACAGCGTCTGTTTGAGGTAGAGGAGAAGGCCTTCTCATAGAAATGTGAATGGAAGAAACCATAACACTAATAGGGCTATAAGGAATTGTATAGACACTCAAGTTTTTGCAAGATATCTAATGTTCCACAGAAGAAATAGTCATACAGGTTTGGAACAGCATTAAAAAATTCTCATAATAATTTTCATTTTTGAGAGCAATAACTCTTTAAATAAACAGAACTTGGTATATACCATGTTGTCAGATGAAAATAAAATCTAAAGTCCCTTTCCAACCAAACAGCTTTATGTTGGTCAACAAGGCAAATTCACACAACCAACATGAATTTGATGGAAAATCTGATTTGGAAAATCTTATATGAAATTTCCGATTGTGTAGATTCCTATTGATGATTAGATTTTGTCTGCAGAATTTACTGAATAATGGAAAATGTGTTCGCACCTTAACAGCTATAAAAGAGGATCTAAATCATGATTAATGATCTACCTCATAAAAATCTAAATTTACACAAAAGTCCATCTGAAATGGTTTATGGTGACAGACAGCAACAGATGTGCATCTTGTTCACAATATGAGAGAAACACCCGTGAACGTGAAGACAGAAGGGCTGGAGCGTTTTACTGAAAGCTTGGAACCCGATAAAACAACGAGGCAGGAGAGAAGAGTCTGAGCGCTCTTCAAAGCAGCTCCGCTCACAGAGATCAGTGGGCTTGAGAGTGAGTGCTGACCATGCGCGCTGAGAGGGATCAATGGGTGTGATACTGAGGAGCCAAGGAGATCGAGAGGAGGTGGAGAAAAACAAACGCCTTATATTACCGGAATATATGTGTGTGCGCAAATGTGTATGCACAGTGGCAAATGTGCAAAACTATCAAAATTGATAAAAAGTGAGAAAATACATCAACAGTGGCGGCAACCAAATTCGATTGCAAGCGAGCGATCACAATAGCAGCATTTGAAAAGAGACTGCGTGATAAGCAGGGAGGTTTCTGCAGCAGGTTTTGAGATGCTCTATGCATCAACGTCATGGTGAGAAGACAGAATAACACAGCAAGAACGATGTGACATCAGAGGAGATCTTGAGAAGGTGTGAAGAAACAGGTAAGGGAAGAGCTCTGAAACAGACATGTGAATTTCATGCAGGGAAGGTCACACATGCCAAAACTGACAACAGTAGAAGGAAGTGCAACAAAGAGAGATACAGGAGCCAAATGAGGGGAGCACAACAATTACCATATCTAGATATATCCCACCTGCTGAAGTCGGATCCTCCCCATCTGCCGCTATAGAGGGTTATGAAGGAATTGGAGGGGAGGAAGGAGAGAAAGAGAGAGACGTGGTCAATCCTCTTTCACATAACCTCTCTTGTAACACAAAAGCTATTTGCAATTTAACAGGTGGTGCACTTGAGTCACACCAAAAATATCATCATAAAACAATGTTAAAAAACAATGAAAGACAGCCATGTTCTTCTTTATCCCACACACGGAGGTAGCCCACGGTTCCTGAACGCACAGAGAGGTGCGGGAAAATAAACAGACTACGAGCACTGGAGCCTGGACGAGACAAGACAGGACTGGTAAGCGATACTAACACTGACAGTCAGAGCAAGGGAATAATCACAACAATCTGACAAAAGACAGAGAAACACGAGGAGCTATAAGGGGAAGCTAATGAGATGACCAGCACCAGGTGTGAAACAAGAGGAGAGCAGAGAAACAAGGAGGGCGGGGAAACGATCATGCTGACATATGCGCACGTGGCGAGCTGTCAAAACAAGCCACGCACAACACACAAACACAGAGACAACAAGAAACAGGTGATCAGACCCGAGACTTAATATCCTAATGATTTTTGGCATTAAAAAAAAATCTATAATTTTGACCCATACAGTATTGTTGGCTATTGCTACAAATATACCTGTGCTACTTATGACTGGTTTTGTGGTCCAGATAGATATATATATATATATATATATATAGAGAGAGAGAGAGAGAGAGAGAGAGAGAGAGAGAGAGAGAGAGAGAGAGATAGATAGATAGATATGGGATTTCCATTTTTCATAACCCGAGAGAGGCTGACAGGCCTTATACATCAGTGACTGACAGCAAAAGAATAACCCAGGAAGCACATACCTATTCCATACACATATCAATGACATGACACTGTCAGTTGCCATTCTGTTCATACAGCACACATCAACTGAACTCACTCTCAAAATCCATTTGTAACGTCTGAAAACGTGCAGAATATAAGAGTAATATAATGCGTTTGTCATTTCCTTTCATACTCATTACTCATTTTAGTTCTCCCAACCGGGCCGGCTGACTGCTGCTGCTGTGTGAATGAAGCCGATGACCGTTCTCGTAATCGCCTGAAGGTCGGGCTCTTTGGAATTAGTACAGTCTCATAGGGCAAGTTTTAATACAATATCTAAACGTTGCTGTTGTGTCTGACCCTGCCGCTCACTCAGCCGGAGCCCAGACTGTATTTATCATTCAGCAGCAGCTCTCAGATTATCCGGCTGAGCATGCATGTGTTTGACTGTTAATCGCTGTGCTGTGGGCCTTAAAGGCAAGGATGAACCCAACCTGTCTGCAGCCATTATCATCGACCTCCATCAACCTGATCATGTTACAGCAGGAATTCCCAGCACCCTTTCCTTTTTCTTCTCTTTCACTCTTCATCTTCATCCTATTCATCTCCTTGTGAAAGGAGCACTTCTTGGGTCCTGATGGTATCAGAACTGAGGTTAAGTTATCCTCATTGGCTGCTTATGATGAATTGTTTGGGTTTTTGTGTTGTTGGTAGCAACTGGAGGTTAATTCTCTTTAAAGTAACCTTAATGGTCTGCACCATTAGAAATCTAACTGGTTTGTTCAAGGGACAATCTGGAAAAAGCATCCAGTAAAAAAACAAACAAAAAAAAAAAAACCTGGAGCACAGTATGTTGTACATGCTCATAGCATATTCAACATACACGTGTTTACAAGGACACAGGTTCAAATCTATCCCATTTTATATATATACAGTATATTAGTGCTGTCAAACGATTAATCGCGATTAATTGCATCCAAAATAAAAGTTTTTGTTTACATAATAAATGTGTATATGCATGTATATATTTAGAAAATAGAAAAATATGTTATGTTTATAGAATACATTTATATATAATATGAATATAAATTTATACATGTAAATATTTGTAAAATATATACTGTATGTATGTGTATTTATATATACATAATAAAT
>NW_015642500.1:0-2117 GCF_001515625.1 Sinocyclocheilus rhinocerous | reverse complement strand
TACACCTGCAGTAACTGGTTGTAGAGTTGTCTTGGACATCAATCTCATGAACATGAACAAATCACTGGCAGCATTCAGCTGGGATTCAGAGTGAGTGAAAATGTTACTGCTGTCATCTCATATTAGCACTGTCTATATGTCTTGTAGTGGAAAGTGGTAAGTAAAATGAGAAGTATTGAAATAATATATGTGTTATTATTGTTATTGTTTCTGTTAGTATGAGTAGTAGGGCAATTATTATATTGCAACATTTTCTTAAGAAGGGTCATTCGTTTTAAAGTTCCTGGAAATGGACGTTCTAAAGAAAATACTAGGCTACTTGTACTTTTTGAAAAGACATCCATGTAGCCTACTGCAACTGACTGATGCATCCAAGTTCTTTCTTGTTAACATATTTATCTGACACATTGTTCTGCATCTTCATTCTTTTTCGCACGTACATCTGCCCTTTGTTGTTTCTGATGAGAGCAGAATTCAGTCAGTGAACGCTCGCACTGAACAAAACATGGTGTTTCAGCAATGACTCATCTGATCGCCTCTGATTGGCCATTGCATTCATAAGCTCAACAAAATCGTGTGTGATTGGTTTTAATGCGCAGCACTGTAAAAACACGTCTGTCTCTGTCAGCGAATGCAGATTTGAATTTAAGCAGCTAGTGATGTTTTACTTTACATTACCTACAGGACAAACTGCGCATTGCACCCAAAATTATTTGGTGTGATAAGATTCCAAATTTAGGGGGCTTTTGTATGAGGAAGTATCACAAACTTAAATACCTGGTGCACAATAGCGTAGCAAGTCAACCCTGAGCCTTTTTTATTTAATGGGCCCAAAACAAGAAGTGCAGCTTGTTGACACGGTCACATGATGCTGTCAAACTGCAGGGCATTTAATAGTGTTTTGTGCATAATTTCTCTGTTCTTAAAAATGATTGGTATCGTGGTGGAAAAATGCTTTGCATTACAATTTCTTCATGTGAGGTTGGTTGGTCAAGAGAGTATACAACTGAATTTAAGAGCAGAGTTTACTTGCAATAACATATGCAAATTGACAATGCAGTTCAGACATGCATAACGGGACACATCTATAAAAACTGTTCGACAAGCTTCAAATACACCTGGTATATTCACTGGTATACACCTCTTATAAATACACAAATGCACTAGGTATATTCATGTACAAAATAAAGTGCTAAGCACTGACTAAAATGAGCAAAATCTTGTTGTCTGTCCTATTAAAAATGAAGTCTTAAGGGTTGACAACTTGCCATTCTACATTCATCTGACCTGCTTCATTGCTTGATGTGCTCCTTATTCCTTATTATATTGATGATTTGAGATTGTAAAAATGTTAAGATCAGACCCAAACTATCAGAGGCTTTAATTGGTTCTTTCATGATTTGTGCACATATTTTTTTCTTAATGTCACTGGATTTAACTCTCTAAAGCACAGACACTGTTTGCTTGTTTATTTAAAATTTCACTGCCATTTAAGGGCATTCCCATAACATTATTGTTTATTATTATTATTATTATTATTATTATTATTATTATTATTAAAGCAGTTAATACCTGTTAGCAGGCCCTCAACCCAAGCACACACTCAAAATTTCACCACAAAACTACAAGTGTGTTTAATGCATTTGTTAATTATTAATGTTAAATGTTAAAATGCTGGGCTGTGATGAATAGTTCAACATTATGAAGGTATATATATATCGTCGTCAAAATCACAGTAACTTTCACATGATTAAAGGACATTCCTTTCTCCCCGTGTGCTTTTGTATGAGGAAGTATCACAAACTTAAATACCTGGTGCACAATAGCGTAGCAAGTCAACCCTGAGCCTTTTTTATTTATTGGGTCCAAAACAAGAAGTGCAACAAAGAGCCATTTACAGACGTTCACTGCAGCATATCAGGAAAATACTAAACACATTGCTTTGCAAAGGACACTTACAACTAATTATTTTCATCCGATAAATAGACTACATAATCTCTGTAAAGTAACAGGCCATCCAGACTAAACACAAGAGTATTAGTAATAGTCAAAAACTGTCTATTGAGGAATTTACCTAATATACAGGTGCATCTCAATAAATTAGAATGTCGTGGAAA
>NW_015642499.1:0-526 GCF_001515625.1 Sinocyclocheilus rhinocerous | reverse complement strand
TTATTTTATTCATGCAAATTTTCAAAAATATATATATAAAAAAAAGTTTGTTTTTTCCCAATTTGGATATTTTCAAAAATATATATATAAAAAAAAGTTTGTTTTTTCCCCCCAATCTGAATTTGGATATTGAGTTTTTGCTTAATATGTTTGGCCAAATATTTTATACACAAGTTCTGATGTTTTTAAGATTTCTCCTTCTTATTCAAATCTTTAAATCTCACGGATAACAAAAAAGTTCTTTAGTTGTGTAAACTTTTAGAGATATAGTCTGTTATTTAAACCCCTTTTCTTTTGTCTTTTTATTGTTAATTTTTTTTAATTATTTTTTGTTTTTGCTGTGACTTAAATATGTTGGAATTGCATATTTAATATTAATATACATAATACACACATACATAATATTTAATTTAAATAATTTAGAAAACATATATTTTCATAATTGATTTTACAAAAATTAAACTTTCTTAAGTCAAGGTAATTCTCACACACACACACACACACACACACACACAAACTTAGTAAT
>NW_015642498.1:1717504-1723339 GCF_001515625.1 Sinocyclocheilus rhinocerous | reverse complement strand
ATAATAATTAATTCCCTTATACAATGAGTAAAAATCATTACATCAATGAGTGGGTTCTCTATCAAAGGGCAAACGTCTGTTTGATTATAGCCCCCAGGGGAGATGGCTAATGATGGCTAATTAATATCAGTAGGCGTTACAGGAAACCCTGGCATTTAGAGCCCATGCTGTGTACATAAGAAGTTGCCTACGATGCCTATTTATTTATGTAAAACACTTTATTTTGACAATTCGGACATTATTCACCCTTATGTCAGTTCAAACCCACTTAAGAATTTTACCAAGGTTTTTAAAATGACAGTTAATTGTGACCAGGTCTGGTCACTTTAATTTGGAAAATTGAACTTTTCTTAATCCATTTGTGTTGGGACTACTTAAATTATTTTTGTTCACATTAACTGAAACTGTAGAGGAAAATTGTAGAACTTTGCATAGGACTTTAGGTAGCATAAATATTTAAGTATTACTGAGCAAGATGAGAAAAAGAGACTTTTGTGGAGCTTTTGTTTAAGTTCAGGATGGATACAAGAGGAGTCTGTTGTATGTTGCTTTACTTAATGAGTGTAATGCCTGTTTGGCGATGGTATCGTGGTCTGTTGCTGTTTCATATCTAGTTAGTTAGTAGAACTCATATAATAGAATCTATATGATATATGACAGAAATATCATGAAACAGCAGGAAATGTATCGTCACATAAAATCATTTTGAGGCTACTTAATTGGGTCACTTGAAAATAACTAACCAATATTTACATGGTTATTATTATAATAGATCTTATATTTACATTAACAATTTTTGGTAACACTTTACTTAAAGCCTTTAAGCCCTATTTTAACGATCTAAACGCATGGTCTAAAGGTGTGTCCGAATCCACTTTTGCTAGTTTAAGGACGGGAAAAATGGTCGGCGCTCCCGGCGCATGATCTAAAAGGGTAGTCCCTATTCTCTTAATGAGTAATGGGTGTGCTTTGGGTGTAACGTGCCATAAACCAATCAGAGTCTCATCTCCCATCCCCTTTAAAAGCCAGTTGCGCTCGCACCATGGCGTGTTCGCTATTTACATGGCAGAATTAAATTTTTCATTTTTAAAAATGTTTGTGTGCTGCTGCGCATCCCTGTGTGTGTAATAAGCAAAGTGTACCCGTTGTGCACCCGTCTATAGGCGCATATTACTAACGCACTCTGATAACAAAGAAAAAATATTGCGCGAATCGTGGAATCCAGTCATATAAATGATATTTACTGTATGACGCGGAATGTCACGGAATTTGTCAAAGTTTGGATGAATTAATCAAAAGTAGGTCAGTACACTTATAGAGTCGCAATATGGACTAGTATCTGTGAATATTCAGCCGCAAAAATACTATTTAAATATGAATCCAGCATGTTCTGCCTGTCTCTATGTATGTAAATGGAACAGACGCGTGGTTTTGATTTCTACACATACAAATTGTGCGACACTCACGGTGATTTCAGCTTCTGTCGTCTCACTACATGAGGACATAAATGCATGAACAACATCTCCAGAACTGCTCTGATCCCTCTGAGAGTTACTTCATGATCATTTGACAGTTTCATTTGAGTAAAACTATCGTCATATCATTTACATAGGCTACAGAAACTTAAAAGTTCCTCATGGCAACCCATCAAAATATAAATTCGGGTTAGCTTAAAGAAATTATCAGAAATATATTACTGTGGTGCAGTATGATATACATAATACTACTCAGGGATTAAAGTTTTGTTTTTCTGCGCATTGTTGTTCTGCCGGTGTTCTGACGTATGTGTGATGCCTTATAAAGTGTTATTAAAAGGTATATGCATTATAATTATCCATAATGTGTGTTTTACATTATATCTTGTCGTAAATAATTATAACTGAATTTAAAATCCATTGTGTAACAATGAATTGATAAGTTTTATAATGTATTAACTGTGGCTACAATAATTGAGACTGTACAATGCATCATAAGGTGCATTACAAGGCAGAATTAATGCATTAAAACTACTTTTATAATGAATTATACATAAAGGCTTTAAGTAAAGTGTTACCCTTTTTTTTCTGATGAAGTTACTGAACTAATGAAGGAGTAAAAAATGATGTTGTTGTAACCTAATTGGTTTATGTGGAAACACTGTACATGATTTAAAAATGTAAATTCAAAGCACATTTCTTTCAGTACACTCTAGTAAAAAACTGGCTCATCTGTGTGCTGGCAAACACCATGGCTTCCTACATGTCTCATAAACAAAAAAACCTCAATGAACAACATTTATCCTCAAATTTATGATCTGAATTCACTGTCCTAACTATTTGAAAAGAGCTAATAGCTCTGCCAGGGCATCCTCCAATCATATTTCCAAGAAAACTGCTCTGTTGCTCCCATTGTGGCCCACTTTAGATCATTGGTGTGTGGCCTAACAAAGCACTTGCTAATTTCACACCTTCCTTCTCTCTCTCGTCTCTGAAACCTCATATCAGTATTAAGTAGTTAATAGGAAATTGCGGAAATCAATCCCTCTGCTGTTGCTGTTTGGAGTCCTAATGGAAATTTGGATTGAAATAAAACCAAGAGCTGCAGTTCACCTAGCAACAGGCTGTGTATGTCTGAGACCATGTTGTAAATTGTCTGAAATTATAACGCTGTGTGGAGGATGTGTGGTTTAGCATGTCTCCATTGGAGAAGCTTTGTCTCTTCTGCACCACAGCCTTAATGAAATTTAAAAACAGCATGAAACCATAGTTTGTTTTAGCCTGCCATTGCTGGTCTAGTTAGTGGAGCTGTGTGCTATGCTGTTCATCAGAAAAAATAAAATAAAATAGATATAGATAAATGGGTGTAGATGAATATAGATAGATATAGACAGATTGATGAATGGGTAGATAAATTATATATTTCATAATGTTTAAAGGGGTGGTTCACTGGTTTTTTTCTAGGCTTGATTGTGTTTATGGGGTGCAGTCTAACATGTGTTAATGCTTTGTTTAAAAAAAAAAAAACGCATTATTTTTCACATAATTTACCTTTATTCCACACAGCTCTGTCCCTTCTCTGAGAAACGGGCTGATCTTTTCCTGTTTTTATGAAGCCCCGCCCTCAGAAATAGGCGTTGGGCTCTGATTGGTTAGCTAGCCCAGTGTGTTGTGATTGGCTAAACTGGCATAGATACGATATCTCCGTTTGCATTGAACTTTCAGCTTCGTAACTTTGCAGATATTGTTTATGCTCAAACAGCAACATTACACACTAACTAACGTTTAAAAAAGTGAAATCGCAATGAACCACCCCTTTAATAAATTATTGTTTGTGGAGTACACTAGAAGAACACCTGATTTCCCAGTATGCATTACCTGTATTGAAATTTGTGGGAGAATTCAGTAAATTTCTCTTACTATTCCAATTAGAATTTAAGTTAAACTTCTTGTGGGATTTGGCAAATTAAATTCAAATGCATGAATTAGACAACATCCAGAGTTGGGGACCAGTGTGAAAAATACAACATAGGGACCAACAATAGGTGGGTTTCTATCCAAAGTTGCGAATTTAACTTGTGCGCAAAATTGGAATGTCGCATTAAACATTTGTGAATAAGCACCATTTCGATCCGACGAGTCAAAGAGAATTAATCGACACATCCTAATAAACTAGCACTAAATATCACTAATAAAAGTGGGAGAAGCCACTGAATATAATCATTTTCATATATAATAAATTATTTGCGCCTCTGAGCGAGCAAACGAAACACAATAAATGCGGTCTTTGCTTTTGTGGATTCCCTGCTGTTCGGGAACACAGTTGTGTAAGACACTTTGATGACAAACTTTGCTTGGTCATTTCAGAATGACCATAACAACATTTCAGATTCTGTGCAACAAGATCGGTCCAGTGGTTAGTCAGGTTACACCGTCCCATAGTGCAAAGTCACACGACTTTTTGATGCACATGGACGAATATATTCGGCAAATGCGTTTCTATCTCCCATTATTCGCATTAACCCTTTTTTTCGCAAAAGTCAAGAACAACCTTAAGCGAGCCTAAAAACGTTTTTGCGAATTAAGGGAATTTAAAAAAAAAAATTTGGCGTTTCCTTCACTCGTTTCTGATGCGATATTTCAAAATGCACATTCAAACAGGGTGATAAAAACATAGCTAATGCTGATTGTTTCAGCAAGGAATTCAGTTTGGTAGTGATTTACTCCTATAAAATTCGTTTTGTGTTTGTTTTGTGACATTTAGACCTTGTTTGTTTATTTATGTGGCCTTTAAAATGCATTTTCACAGACAGCCTGTTAATCTCAGAGTTTCTCTTCTCACACACTCCTCTAAGCTATTGAGCTCTTATATTCTAATGCACCCCAGCATTTTAGGAAAACGTAATTTGCTAAAGCACTCAATGTTGCAATAGAGGGGCGGAATACAAAAGAGAGGTCTCACAGAAGTTCAGAAGTGCATCTGTGATGTTCTCTGTTTGAATAAGAGAAAGAAAACATCTAATGACTCATTGACGCTCCTCATCAATATTTGTAAAATGAGTTAAACACACCTCTGGGCTGTTCCTTACATATCCAGCAGTCTTCCACTGTCTTTGCTGTCTACAAACAACATTCTTTAGTACTGATGTTCTGGTGACATGAGGAGGAATCATCTGAGCTCAACAAGTAGAATTCTGCTAGTCAATCTAAACGCCTCCGTGTCTCTTCAGTGCTGTAAGTGCAGCTGTTTTTCCATGTTGTGTCAATGCCTCGAGGGCCGGGGGAATTCTGTTGGAGTGTGGATTTAGTCAGCGATAGTCATCCATATGCCCACCTGAGACCCACCTGTCAGAGAGGACGTGATGGGGATACGGGAGGAAGAGGCTGTTTGTCTCCTCTCATATATTTAAATTAAAATCCTTGTCTGTTCTCAGCAAGGGAAAGAACTTTCAGAGCTGCAGGTAATTGATTTTTGGGGTTGAAATTGCCTAGCTATATGCTCCACAGCACTCCTGAATCCATCCTAGTGAAAATATTAGTGATGGGAAGAAATACATAAGGGCCATCATAAGTATAAATAAATAAATTAAACAAAAAAATTGTATTTAGGGAGGAAATATGTTTTTACCAAACCAAATTTGATTTGAACTAAAACAACTTAGTATGCATTGTGAAATTTTTGAAATATAAAAACTCATTCATCAAACTACCCTCTCAGTTTTGAAACAAATGTTTTATTTTTTGCTCATAAATCATTCTCTTTCAGCAAGGCCAGGCTTTTGTTGATTCCTTGCAATAGTTTCAACTGTCTGTGTTTGTGTAAGGTGCTCGCAGAAATTTCATTGGGTCATTTTTCAAATCATATTACAGTCATGTTTGAGGAATGGCTGTGTTTCTGTTATTTTGCATCTTTTTTTTGAAGCTGACTGAAAAAAACCTCACACAGTCAGAAAAAAAGCAAGGATGACACTTCTGAAAGGTATGTTTTTCACAGACGGCAGGTTTAAAGCTGCTGTAAATGTTTTTCCTTTTTTCCAACTACCTGACCGATATCACTGAAATTGGTGACTTTTCTCTATGACAGCTCTAGGCTTTGTAAACGGTAAAAAGAATCTTGAATCTGAACTCAGACACACACACATACACACACACACACACACACACACACTAAAAAAGTAAAAACACTAAATTTTAGGGGTGCTCCGATTGATCGGCTACCGATCACTATCGGCCGATAATCACATTGGGATGTTTGATCGGCGGTCTCTAGAAAGGCCGATCTCAAAAAAACGATCTCAAGCTGATGACGCTGCCGTGAGAGGTTTGGCACGACATGCAGCGGCACCGTCTCAGTCTCCGG
>NW_015642498.1:1706115-1717476 GCF_001515625.1 Sinocyclocheilus rhinocerous | reverse complement strand
GCGGGTGAAATAATTATAATGCTGAAGGTGAGGTACTCACCTTCATATTTCTTCATTAAATAACTTATAAAGTCATTTGAAAACCTTGTGTGAGACGTAATTTCACAAACAGCGTTAGTGAATCAACGCGCGCATGCTCTCTTTTGCTCTCATAATACGCAAATGGCTTCAAATCACCACACATCACGTCTGTCTATAAGCGAGCTGCACAGTTGACACAGGAATTGTCATTTGCACAATCGAGGCAGTGTCACATCGTCACCAAAGTTTATAAATTGCATTACTTTTTAATTCTTGCCAGTGTTTAACCATTCAGCGCCCGCGCGCTCTCCTGGTGCACACTCGCAGCGCACACACATAATGCCAGGTTCACATTACTTCGTTTGCAGTGCGTATGTGGTGCGTACTTTTTCCGCGCTCATGTTAACGGATAAAGCGTGCGTCTGCAGCAGTGCAGAGATTGTTTCCGCACCGACTCTATGTTTGTTGTGCTGCAAGCGCTGAATTAAAGTAACAGCGCATTGTTTTCAGTAAATATGAACATGGATTGACACAAAAATGTAGTAATTACACCATAAATGCATATTATTAAAGTCTGCTGTGTTTCACGTGATAACATAAGAGAAGGATTTGTTTTGCCACTTGCTTGAGCAACTTAATATATAAATCTAGAAGTAAATGCAAAAGTAAAAAGCATTGAATAATGTGTTGCTTATATTTATTGTTTAAACATGTCTGTGAAATATTGTATTACTGTACTGTGTGAAAAAGAATTGCAATGCTGAAAAAGCTCTTGCAGTGACAGTGTTTGGATTTGAAATAAAAATAATGGTTAAATGTTGTGTTTGTGGTAAACAGCCACGGATCAGTAGAGGACTCCTGTGTGAAAGCTGCTTCCCCTCTCACAAGAGACACCTAAGAGGGAAATTCCCTCCATTTTCAAAAATGAAATTCAGGCCCTGAATAAATCTCTAAAAATCCTGATTGGAGTATCACTATAAATAGTTATAAATGATAAAAAGAAGGCTTTAAAAAGATCAGTATCGGTGATCGGTATCGGCAGATACTGCTTTCTGTGTTCGGCCTCAAAAATCCTGATCGGAGCACCCCTACTAAATTTGAAAACTTTTAATAAAAATAAAGTAAAATAAAAATAAAAACTTTTCAAAAATAACAAACTTTTCTCATCTATTTCTCATTTTTTATTTAAACCTAGTTTTATTTACATACTTATTGTACATTTTAATGTACAATAAAATAGTTAATTTATTATTTATTTAATCAAATTTAGTCAATAATTTAATTTTAAAAAGTGCTCTTCTTTCAGTCATTTTATGTACAGTATTTGGGTTGAAGGCCTATTCACTCCAAGGATGATAACTATAACAATAATGTTAAAAATAAAGTTTTAAAAAATCATTGCAAATTAGTCCACACCACAACTCTGATGATGAATGAACAGCACTGAGAACAGTATTGTTGGAATCACTTTCAAAGTGATTTTTTCCAGGTGATTAATGATAAATATAGCCAATCAAAATCCATCCTGCTTTGAATAACTTGAGACAGAGGACATAGCTGTGGTGAATGTTTATTATAAACAGAATCTTATTGTGCGATGGTGTGGATGCTAATATAGTTATCAGGGTGGCTATCTTTATAGTTAACGATCTCTATGCTAAGTCCGGTGGAAGTGGCTTTAGATGGCTAACAAAAAACACTTAGCAAGATGGCTAACAAAACCACTATTGCATTGGACCTTCTGTTCCAAGCACCTGTTCAGTCAATATTCCCAAGCATTAGCTTATCAGCTTCTGAGTTCAGATATTTTAGTAAAGGCAGACAAATAGTCTTTAGATCCTTTAAAAGCCTTGTATTTGTCAGAGCAGGCAAAGCCTGGAAACCGTCATAAATGAGCTGAAAATATAGATGAAAGTTCATGTTTGCTGCGAGACGATGTGTTTGTGCCAGAGCCAGAGGAAATCATTTTCTCCTAATGTATGTACATAGTAAATAACCCAGCACCGGTTTATTTTGATTCATGAGTCAATCAATGTAGCTGCGATCGGCTGTGGCTGCAGATGGCTGACGGGGTTCCACGTTGTCTCCCTCGGTTTGCCGTTTCTTTATTTATTTATGCCAGAAAGAGGGGGGAGAAAGTGATAAACATAGGGAAAGAAAAGTGATCTGGAGAGAAATAGACTGTATATCCATTATCAAAGCAGTGATCCACTTTGACATGGATGAGAGTATCAATGTTGAACTCTTTGTTCCACGCCGCATGTGTGCGTACAAGCGTGTCTAGAGAGCATTTGATCGAGGGTGGATCCGTGTTTGGCGCCGCACTCCCGATGCTGTCGAGTAGGGAGGGGGGAAGCTGTCGTGAAGAGTGTTTGATGTTTGGAGTTGCGAGCTTGTGTGTACGTGTGTTAGAATGTGTTTGTTTTTATGCGTTCTTTGTGGCGGATGTCCACCTGTGCATTCGGCTGTGTATGTCGATGTATGTGCGCTCACATGTAGGATTGTGTAGTACAGAGATATTGACCCCTGGGGACCAGTCTGTTCATTATTCTTCTTAAAAGAAGCATTAAAATTTCATCATTGCAACGTAATTCCCGCTTTAGCACAGAGACCAGAGAGTAGCTGGGATGGGGAAGGGGGTTGGGAAAGGGGAGGCTGAGCATCTTTCTCTCTTTCTCTCTCTCACTCCTGGATTGGTTGGAAATGTGGAGGGAGGCACACACCCTTGGATTGTGATGGAAGTGATCGAGTGGCCCTTTTCGTGTGCGGAGTGAGCTGTCTGTTCTTAGAGTCTGCATATAGGTGGGGCCTCTAAAAGAGGGGTCAACGAGGACCAAGTGGATTTTCCATCACATTTAGGCACTATGGCACTTGTTGTAGTACTACCTGGCTCTCCATGTGGGCCTTGCCCACCTCCTGCAGGGAGGGATGCTGTAGACCCACTGGGGGATGGGAAGGTAAGATAGGCATCTGGTGTTTCTATATGAAACTCTACCTGTTGGTCTCTCTGCATGTGAGGTCCCTGCTAGGACTGGTTGATATTGAATATTCACTGTAAAAATAATTTTTTAATATTTTATAATTATTACATTAAATTTAAGCAAATTGCAATGCACTGTTAATATTATTTTCTATGACAGTTTTTAAAGACTATTTCTTTTCATTAGTTTTGGTGATCCTTCTTTGTCAGTGCTTGAGCATGAGAGTGTTAAAGTTGCGATTAAAAGGAAAATGCGTCAGATCTTCTGTTTTGTGATATATATCCAAGTGTAACAGATTATTGGAAAAATTGTAGGGCGGAGACTTGGTTCTACCTATCGGTTATTGATTGAATGGAGGCAGATCTGAAAGCGAGCTTACTGATTGATCCAAAATGATTGGATAAGTCCAGCATACGTCACCAGAGAAAGGCATGCTGTTTCACCAGAAGGTCGAGTTATGATATTTTAATAAAACAATTACAAGGTAAAATAAATAAATAGATAAACATATGCATTGAAGAATCATTTAAAACGAAATAAATAACATGCTTTTAAAAATAGATTTAGAATTTTAGAATTGTTAGAATTTTAGAAATAGATTTTTAATTTCATGCTGACTTTAAGACTTTTATGCTGACTTTTTAAAAAGTGTCTGTATTTTAAACTTCAGTCACAAAAAATGCCTTGAGTTTGTAAGTTGGATTCATTTTCACAAATCAGTCAAACTGTTAATTAAAATTATTTTAAACTCAAGATTAATTTGCAACGTTGCAAAAAATGCAAGAAGTTTATGTATATAAAATTATAAAAATGTGTAACGTATGAAGGTAAATCTATTATGTTAATAGATTATTATATTAATAAAAATAAATAACATTTTGCTCAAAAACAGTGTAAAAAATGTCTTGATTCATCATAACTTGACATTCTTACATTAAATATTTTAAATCTACAAGTCAAGAATGTAATTGAGATGTTGTTTTTCTATGCCATTTCAGTGAAAAAAATACATAAACATCTTTTTTTTAATGCTAGGTTGCACATGCTCAGTCACAGCAGATTTATGATGCAGTTTTTTTTTGCATTCTTTTGCCTAATTTTGATAAATGAGGATATAACAATGAAGCAGAGTTTGAATGGCTTTTTTTTCCTGCTCTTCATGAACATGTGTTCCACACGACATAAGGTGTGCATAGTGCGTTGTGCTGTACATGTCATGCCACATTGTCTCCTTAAAGGACCTTCTGAGAAAGTCAGAAAGCGCAGCTGCCTGGCATCTGCCACTCCCTGTGCATATGCTGCTTTGTTTCCAGCATCTTGCCTAGACGCTCTTTCATCTCTGTCTTTCCGCTTCTTCAGCTGATGAATATCTCTCAGGTCAGTAATGGTTTGCGGTATGTTGGAGCGGGCCATGATCGCTGGGTAATTCACCTGCGTGGGACACTGGATCAGCGCCGTTGCATGATGGATCACCTCTGAGGATGGGAGGACAGATAGAGCGAGAGAGAGAGAGAGAGGGAAATGGAGGGGTCCTGTTGGTGGCAGTATATCACGGTCAGGATAATAGAATTCTGCCGAGTTGACAGATCCACGCTCACCTAATATCCTACCTGCATTCATTTAATGTACTTATGACTTCCATCTTGATAATGACTAATGTGTCTAATCCACTCAGTTTCACAGATTACCCAGCTGCCCGTTTCATTAAACGAAACCGAAGTCTCGAATGTGTGCGGCCGCGCTTTCACGACTCAAGACACTTTAAGTGATTTCCTTTTACCGTTGAGTGTGTAAAGTGTGAGATGGTGTTTATTTACTCTGCTGTAGATGGATTTTCCGAAGGCATTGAAGATTCTCAGCGCGGTCCACTCGCAGTACTTTTTCAGGTAATCATCACCACGGGGCTGTGAAAATGCACACCGCTCTCATCCAGCTTTGATTGCGTTACGTGTTGCAATTTTCCCTCCCATTACCTTCTCAGGTAGTTGTGGTTTAGCAAGCGGTGCCGGTGCTCGCCTACAGGTCTGATGAGTAAAATAAGAAGATGGCTTCTGCAATACAGTGTAAAAAATGTCTTGATTCATCATAACTTGACATTCTTACATTAAATATTTTAAATCTACAAGTCAAGAATGTAATTGAGATGTTGTTTTTCTATGCCATTTCAGTGAAAAAAATACATAAACATCTTTTTTTTAATGCTAGGTTGCACATGCTCAGTCACAGCAGATTTATGATGCAGTTTTTTTTTGCATTCTTTTGCCTAATTTTGATAAATGAGGATATAACAATGAAGCAGAGTTTGAATGGCTTTTTTTTCCTGCTCTTCATGAACATGTGTTCCACACGACATAAGGTGTGCATAGTGCGTTGTACTGTACATGTCATGCCACATTGTCTCCTTAAAGGACCTTCTGAGAAAGTCAGAAAGCGCAGCTGCCTGGCATCTGCCACTCCCTGTGCATATGCTGCTTTGTTTCCAGCATCTTGCCTAGACGCTCTTTCATCTCTGTCTTTCCGCTTCTTCAGCTGATGAATATCTCTCAGGTCAGTAATGGTTTGCGGTATGTTGGAGCGGGCCATGATCGCTGGGTAATTCACCTGCGTGGGACACTGGATCAGCGCCGTTGCATGATGGATCACCTCTGAGGATGGGAGGACAGATAGAGCGAGAGAGAGAGAGAGAGGGAAATGGAGGGGTCCTGTTGGTGGCAGTATATCACGGTCAGGATAATAGAATTCTGCCGAGTTGACAGATCCACGCTCACCTAATATCCTACCTGCATTTCGCATGGCTCAGGTCCCCAGCCCAGAACGCACAAGAAATCTGCTAATCCACATGCCGACAACCCTTTGCCTCTTATGAGTCAATGGCTCTGCTGTGGATTGAATCTGAGGTTGAGGATGATTAATAGTCAATAACAGGCTTGATGAATACAAACTCCGCCCCCACGACTGCTGTTGCTCCAACGGCTGCCTTCATATTCATTTAATGTACTTATGACTTCCATCTTGATAATGACTAATGTGTCTAATCCACTCAGCTTCACAGATTACCCAGCTGCCCATTTGATTAAACACAACTAAAGTCTTGAATATGTGCGGCGAAGCTTTCACGACTCAAGACACTTTAAGTGATTTCCTTTTTTCCGTTGAGTGTGTAAAGTGTGAGATCGAGTTTGTTTACTCTGCTGTAGATGGATTTTCCGAACGCATTGAATATTCTCAGCGCGTTAACACTCACAGTACATTTTCAGGTAATCATCACCGCGGAGCTGTGAAAATGCACATCGCTCTCATCCAGCTTTGATTGCGTTACGTGTTGCAATTTTCCCTCCCATTACCTTCTCAGGTAGTTGTGGTTTAGCAAGCGGTGCCAGCTTGCCGGCTCGCCTACAAGTCTGATGAGTAAAATAAGAAGATGGCTTCTGCAATCTGCACCCGTAACATGCCTGCATTTCAGTCCCCCGTTTATCTGTCATTTTGACACATTCATGTGATTTGGTAAGGCTCACACTGTTCAATAAATACCCATGACCAGGAGCAAACAGTGGGGGCTTGACGGGAAGAATGTGCATGTGTGTGTGTGTGTGTGTGCGCTTTGGTCACAGGCTGTTGCGTAGTGTATATATACCCCTGGGGCGAAGGATGTGTGTAGAAATGAGATTTGGACACCATTATTGGACAGAAGAAGTTGTTTTATTAAGGAGACCATGGAAACGAAGAGCATCTAAAATGCAACGAAAATTGAGCTGAGCGCGGAGGGAGGCTGTATATCATGCCGGCAATTACACCTCAGTGCTACGGCATGTAATAAAAGCGATTTTATGCAGACAGAGCGCATGAATTAGAGATGCTCATGGTGAAGAAGATATAAGGATGGAAATCACCACTGAGCCGTCTCAAATCTGACCTCATTGTCTGTGGGGCTCCACATTCTGTTCAAGTGGTGCTGGTTTTCGTAGCTTGAGAGTTGATTGACGGTGCAACTAATTATGTTCATTCTATATATACTGTGTATATATAGAATGTGTATATATATATAAACAAATATATATATGTGTGTATATATATATTATATATGTGTATATATAGATATATATGTCATAGAACATAAAAATAGGCCTATGGCATAGAAGTGTCCTATGCTCACCAAGGCTGCACTTATTTGATTAAAAATAGATAAATATTGTGAAATATTAGCACAATATAAAAAATATTTTCTATATTAATGTATTTTAAAATGTGAAGGCAAAGCTGAATTCTGTAGGATAATGTGGCATTAGCTGTTTCCATAAAGTATCGCATCAGAAACAAGTGACGGAAACGCCAAATTAAAAAAAAAGAATCCCTTAATTCACAAAAACGTTTTTACGCTCACTTGAAGTGGTTTTTGTCGTGCGAAAAAGGGTTAATGCAAATAACTGGAGACAAAAATGCATTTGCTGAATAAATTTCCCCAATGCTTAAAAAAAAAATCATGTTTCGCAAATGTTTTATGCAATGTTCTCATTTCTATGGAAACTCGGCTACTGAAGGAGTCATGCTACTGAAAATTCAGCTTTTCCATCACAGGGATAAATTACATTTTGAAATATATTAAAATAGAAAACAGTTATTTTAAATTGTAATAATATTTCACAATATTGCTGTTTTTACAGTTTTTTAATCTAATAAGTGTAGCGTTGGTAAGTATAAGAGACCTTTTAAAAAAATATTACAAAGTCTTAATTATTCCAAATTTTTAACCGGTAGTGTATATTTATTTTACATGAACAGGAAAAATAGTGGCTGGAGCTGCTGTGCAACATGGCACTGACACCCTGATGTTGGAAAACAGGAAAGAGAACACAAGAAAGCCCTCTATGGGATTTGTTCACAAGATTTTACATGTTAACACTATACACTGAAAACTGAGATTTCATGTTATGATTTGTTCCCCGTTTCTGTGGTTCTGCCAGCTTGCCGTAATGGCATTTTAACGTAATCCCAACGTACTCTCACTAGATTACTCTGTTCTCCAGATTAGCAGCTCAGGAACTGAATGGAGAAGGCAGTTCTGTGGTTTGGTATTAGTGTAATCTTAGTATAATTGGCTTCTGATTCGAAATCAATTTAAACGAATGAGTGAATAAAGGTGTTTTATGTTTAACTGTGCTTGCTCTGCCTTGAATAATGAGGCAGGGACTGTTGCTCAGATAGAATATTTCTTGCTTCTGTTCTCTGAATGAGAAAGGGAGTGCCACAGAATGGTGGAGAGAACAAAGAAACAAGTGCTGGCTTCACATTTTTATACAAGGGAATACAGAAGAAGAGGGAACTACAGTATGCATAGTATTTCTAAAATTTGATATAGTATGGGTAACCTTCGTAAATGACAAGTTTTACAAAATATTGAAGACCTAAAGCACTTGATTCAAATAAGTGTTATTTATATAGGGCTTTCCACAACACATATTGTTCCAAAGCAGACTGAATGTACAATGAATGTGAATAAATAAGTTTTACAAACCTTTTTGTGGAAAAACTGCACATCCTTTCATGAACATGGCCATAAAATACTAAAATAACACATTTAGACATCTGAGAATTTGTTTTCAACTCTTATAAAAGGCATTAACATGATTTTTCAGAAGTGATACTGTGATAATACCAAGTATATCTTTATTGAAGTATTAGATACAATCCCAATATTCCATGATGTATTAATATGGCAATCGTTCAGTACCACGCTAGAACCTTTTTTGTAAGAACATTTAGAAAATGTATTGCATGTTTCTGTGGTTTCTGGTTTATGATTTTTTTTTAAAAAGCTCCTGGATATATTCAGATTTGATAAGAGCAGTACAAGATCTCAAAGAGAAAGAGAGATGCTTGGTACCTGCATCGCTTCCACCTGCCTGCCTCTCCCTCTGTTACCGTGACAACAGGAAAGCCAGGGTCATTCCAACAGCAGCAAACCAATCAACCCCGTCAGAGAATGACAAAACGTGTAGACTGCGTTCAGGATTCCATTGAACTGTATCAGGGGAGGAATGTTTTCACACTATGAATGATTTGAACAGCAGTGTTACTATGTAACTGCATAAGCTGCCACTGACCGGATCGTTTGTTTGACTGTTTGTTTTATGATCCCTTTTGTGTTCCATCCCGTATTTTTGTTTGCTCTAGTATGGAGTAGGCCATGCAGGTATATGGGCTAAAGTTTAAGACACTCTGCTTCTGGTTGAGGGCTCAGGGCTCTGTAAACAGAATTGTAAATTCAGCTGGGGCTCGAGGCTGCTGAGAAATTTTTGTAGTAAATGGGCACTGTTGGGACTCGCATAGAGACTCTTATGACAGTTGTTGTCCAATTAAACGGCCCCACAAAATGTATTCAGTGGGTACTGACATCTAATTTTAGCTTTTACCAATGTGTAATGTTGTATACATACACATAGGAATCTGTCAAATAACCTTTGCACTGACTTGTGTACAATTTGAAGGTATAGTTCATGTGAAAAAATGAAAACTTTGTGATTTCTTTGTCGTCATGTTCCCAAAACGGACTTATTTTCTTCCATGGAACACCAAAGAAGATGTTTAAGGAGATAAATAGGACGTAGTTGTCACAAGTGCACTGCTGAGCGGAGAGAGACGAGGAGTACATCAATCCAAATGGGTTTAATTAACACAAAGGAACACGGAACACGGAACACTCACGCTATACATTAAGACATGAACAGGAAGATGGGATGACAAGACACACCTGGGATCAATGGAAATTAAACATGGGAAACACCTGGGAAGAAATCAACATAAGAAACACCTGGTGAGCAAGATGTGTCCTCACGCCATATAACATCCAACGGGGTGGGGGGGCGCTCTGGAGGTCCCTCAGGACAGACACTGGACAGTGGGCCTCCAGAGCAGTACCCCTTCGGGGCGCCATGGCGGAGCAGGGGACTCGGGAGGCCATGGTGGAGCAGGTAGTTTAGGAGGCCATGGCAGATCAGGAGCAGCCACTCTTGAAAGCAGTTCCTGTTCAACTGAAGACAGAGGTGAACATTGCATGCCTGGCATTTCCATGGTGTTTTTTGTTTCTTACCATGCACTGCTTTGCAATGCACACAGCTTTTGCGACCAGCAGTGGCAACATTCCTGGCATCTGAGGTCAGGTCAGTTCCTGGAACTGGCACATGGTCACTATTGGTCCGTTTGGTGCTACTTTCTGTGAGACACCGCAAATCTCTGTGATAAGTTGTTCCATATACTCTTTATGGGACAAGTTACCATATAGTTCTTTATGCACAATGAAAGCATTGGTGGCAGCAATGTCCAAGAAGTGTAGAAAGATCTTTCTGTACCACTTCATTGTTTTGTGCTGTGCAGTGTAGTACTGTATCAGCTGATCAGACAGGTCAACGCCCCCCATGTGCTGGTTGTATGCAGTCACAGGTGCAGGACATGGAAATGTCTTTGTCCTCCATGTACCTTGTGATTTCACTCTCCTCTGCACAGTGTTTCCTGTATAAGCAGGATGGATGGTAGAACACACAGATACCTCTCGTGTGTCCATCCACTTCACAAATACAAGAGGCCCATCCCGAATCCACCTGATGGATCCCCTAGCAGACTTTTTAGAGAGTGAATTATCTGCGTTCCGAGGGCAGTCCTTCCTGTTGTCTCTGTAAGTCCCACATGCACCAAACTTCATGGTATGCAAGTCTTTTAGGAGCTTTGGACTTGTGTAGAAATTGTCCATGTACACATGGTACCCAGAGCCTAAAACTTTACAGTCCAAAAGAGATGTCACAGCATCATATGATAGTCCTTGGCCTGTGGGATAGTTGTTCTTTCCTGTGTACACAGAAAAGTCCATGGTGTATCCATTTGAGGAATCAGCTAGAACAAACAACTTGAACCCCCACTTAGTTGGCTTGGCTTTCATGTATTGTGTCATTCCTGTGTTTGCTTTGCATGCAACCATTCTCTCATCCACAGCTAAATTTCTTTTTGGATGATAAATAGCTTTGCAAGCATGACGGATAGTGTCCATAAGAGGTTTAACCCTGAACAGACGATCATGTTCAGATGTGCCCCTCTTTCTGTCATTCTCTTTGTCTGCATCTGGGTGACTCATGTGCACATTCCATGAAAGTGTCCGGTATCTATCTCTTGGCATAACTGTAGCTGGAAAAGGTACTGTGAAAATACTGCTCTGTCGCCAGTAGTCCCTGATGGAGGGCAACTTTACCATGGCCATGTAAAATATAATCCCAATGTAGCGGTACATCTCACTGATGCTGACATCGGTCCATTTATATTTGCGTCCCTTTGCAGCTGCCTTAGCAGCCTGAGCATTGGTGTTCTGGCACAG
>NW_015642498.1:1680254-1706014 GCF_001515625.1 Sinocyclocheilus rhinocerous | reverse complement strand
GTGATTGTACATAAATAAAAGTAGACCCTTTACAGATTCGAATGGTGTTTTACTCTTATGTGTACAAACAAAAATGAACGAGCATTTTAAGTTCTTTTTGCTCTTATCAGTAAAACATGCACGTGGTGGCTCCGGTGCCACCGTCGACCCCAGGAGGTTAACTGGGGGGTGCTGGCACTGGAGGGCGCTCTGGAGGAGCAGGCACAGCAAAGCGCATTCGAGGAGCTGGGACTGGAGCGAGTTTTGGGGCTGGAGCCGACACTGGAGCGAGCTCTGGGGCTGGAGCCGACACTGGAGCGAGCTCCACATGGACATCTGTCGGGCTTGCCGCATTAAGGTTCAGTGGGCTTGCCATATTAACAGCTGGCTGAATTGACTCGGGAACTGCCGGCAGACTTGGGGGAGCCGCGGACGGCGGCGGACTGGTTCTGGCTCGGGACCGGACACTCCCCAGACACCGGAAGACACCTTCCCTCCAACTTAGTCCAGTGATGTCTGGGTGGTCCACGGGGCGATGGTAGTTGGCCCCGAGCCAGAACAGCTGAATTAAGGACGGCGTCCTCTAACGCCGTCACCGCGGCGAGCTTGCAGAACTCCCTGGCGTACTCGTAGAAGGGGAGATCGAGGCGAGCTAGGGCGGAGAAGTGAGCGGCAATTTCCATAGCCGCGGGGGGGAAAACCAAGGAAAACAAAAACTTCGCACAAAGGCGGAAAAAACTAACTTTTTTTGGTCCGGTATTCTGTCACAAGTGCACTGCTGAGCGGACTGAGGAGCAAGGAACGGAGAGAGACGAGGAGTACATAAATCCAAATGGGTTTAATTAACACAAAGGAACACGGAACACTCACGCTATACATGAAGACATAAACAGGAAGATGGGATGACAAGACACACCAATGGATGATTAATCCATTAATCCATTAATTAATGATCAATGGAAATTAAACATGGGAAACACCTGGGAAGAAATCAACATAAGAAACACCTGGGGAGCAAGACACAGACAAAACATGGAACAGAGTCTGACAGTAGTATTATTTATATTCTAGAGGTTTAACAGTACATGTATTTGGTATGGGTCTTTTGGTCCGAACAAATTCAGTGTTGTTTTAACCACTGATCATGCAGAGCTTAAGTTGAAACCCTTAGTTTTATATATTTTGATTTTAACGAATCTGCTGTCTGCTGTTTCATTTAAGTTTTTTTTATATAGCATATAGCATTTTATATATATTTATATAGCATATAGCATTTTTTATATATTGATATAGCATTTTTGTTATATGCTTTTGTCATTTTAATTAGTTATTGATTTATATATTTCTTTATAGGTCAATTTTATATTTATTTCATTAAATTTTTATTTTATTTTATTTTATTTATTTTGTTTTATTGTAATTACAAATTTAACTGTTTAGAATTGTTTAATTATTATTTATGTATTTATTTATTTTTTAGTTAATAATAACCCTGATGAGATGTGGGCTGTCGAGCTCCAAAAGCTGCCAGAAACGGTCCATATGACTTGCTTGCTTAGTCTCACAAAGTCATCAACGTTAGCTTTATTTGAGAAACGGACTGAAATTTAAGCAGTTTTTCACAATTAATCTTCCTCTCTTTTGTAGAACTTGAATGTCATTTGTATTTTTTCATAGATCAAGACACCTAATGCCAGATATTATGTCATGCAGCTTTGGAATGACATTGCACAGGGTGTACTATCCCTTCAAAGTTTCATGAGCTGGAAGTCACAGAGAGAAGTGACATACCAGATCAATATTTCTATAATAATAAATATTTAAAAGCATCAGCCAATGCACTTTGAATCAAAGGACTGAACAAATGAATGAATGAATCTGAGTTTGCTGCATTTGTTCTCAGTAATGCTGAGGCAAGCAGTTGGCACAGACACAAGCAAGTCTGACATGTTTATGTCATATGGGGGTTTCAATAGCCCGTCCAGTTTTATTTAAAGCATGTTGCTTGGCATGCATTTAGAGTGATGTTACAGCTCCTCCCGTTTATCTCTGAAATGTGCCTTGTTCACGGCCGCTCTCTCTGCAGATTTCCCTCTATAAACCGGGAATGGGGAATAAATCACTCTGGGAAAGCAGTGAAATCAATTTATTGCTAGCGAAATAAAACTCATCTTTTGTTTCGCGAGTGCAGGGAGGACAGGTACGAAAGCTTGGCTGGTAATTACACGTTTATTATGTTTTAATCATTGTCTGTCTGAGGTTTCAGGCCTGTGGTCATTCGCAGACATCCTGGTGCCCAGTCTATTGGGTGAGGGGTCTGTGACGACTTGATAATCTAATGAATAACTGATTTGTTAAATCAAATGAAAAATTGTGTTTTTGATTGGTCCAGACGCTACAACTGCTATCGGTTGATCCCTGATGGACACATGCCGGGTTGGGCAGACTATTAGTGTGTCTTATTACGGTCTTTTTACCACTCCAGCACATCCACAGCTCTGCGGTTGCCAAGTGTTTAATTGCTAGTCAATTTCAAAACAAATTTGAAGGCAAATCTGCATTTTTATATTACTTGATTTTCATTATTATTATTATTTTTTGATTAACCACCTAAAAAAGTACTGGATAATACACAATGTAGGCTATATAATAATGTCTTGTTTGCATGTTGCAATGCCCGATGCCTTATGTATTATGGGATGCCTTCAGAGGCCTCTATGATCAGTTAGGAGTTTTCAGTGCCACTGACCTCTGATCTGTTATGAGACAGTACAGGGGACATTTGCATGCTGTGATCATTTCTCCCTGAGGAAATCAGTGGAAGTCCACCATAGATATTTACATCTTTACATCAAATTAAATTGCCAGCACAGAGGCCAAGCCAATGAATCATATTTTATTGGATGTACTCTAGCTCACTGACTATGAATGCTCAATGAATACCAAATGTCAGTAAAAGGGCAGAGAAAGAGACTTCAACTCGTCAATTCTCAGTTACTCTGGATGTCACACTGACTTCACAATAAAAATAACTTTTATAGCGGTATTATTAATATCCTGTGCTCATTGCACCTCATTCATGAAACACAAACAGAACAAATTTCAGAGGATTTACACAGAAATATATTCTTGTTTTCATGAGTAATCAGGAAGACTTCTTAGTACTTTTTTCCACAGGTATATTTAAAAAATCTTTTTATAAAATTCCATCCATCCTTGTTCTTCTTGTCATTAAAGTTTCCTTTAATGCTCACTTTACATTACAAAAAAGCTGATACAATCCTTTGCACAATAAAATGTGTCAAATTCAGATATGGCTTATCCAATCAAAATTTAGACCAATATTTTATTAGAAATCGTAGCTTTATTGCTTTATTGCTTTGTATTGCTAAAAATTATTCACTGGTTCTTTCCATAAATTGTTATTTGTGCATTTTTTATAAGTAGCTCTGGTTTGTTTAAATAACTATACTTACGACTGAATGATACAATTAAATGAAACATGTAACTGTCTGACCTGTTTGAATTAGCACATTGTTATTCAGATAGCAAATGTGATTTCTTTCCACTCTATTGGTTTAATAACAGGCTTCTGTTCTCAAGTGTAGCGGATGTATATTAGCGACAGTGAGATTGTCCGCATATACCTGCTTCTTTTGCTTTATATTTCTGCCGCTTTTTCTAATCACAATGTTCTGGTCTACAAAATTCTGTATAATTACTGTGCTTGGCTTCTGATTAATGCGACAGACAGGAAGCCAACTGATCCATTACAAGGGCACATACATCTTGTACATACAGATCCCAACATGGTAAAGGTTGCTGAATTCAGAACCGCATAGTAGCATACTACTGTTATTACTTTTACCATATTGTTATATTCTGAATTCAGCAGTTGTTGTTTTTTCTCTCTCTCTGATTTTGTCAATTAGCTGTGGAATATGCAAAGTATTGCTCTTGAAATAATAGAAATTGTTCTTCATCTCAAAATGACAACAATTTAGCTGACAGACAAGGAAGAGTATTTCCGTCATCATGAGTGCTTTTATCTATTCATTTTGACAGGCTGGTTTCATATCACATGTGTATTTGAAAAATGACTGGCTGCCCTTACTGACAGAGGTACTCTAAATTATTCAAGTAAATGCTGTAAAATGAACAGCCAAATCAAGTATAAATGATAGAAACCATGGAGATATGCAGAGTAAAGTGTGTCAGTCCTTTGCAGGGACATGTGAATGTTTCTTTTTGTGAAAATAAGGGAAATTAGACCTAATGAATAATGCAGGAGATGGTAGCACTTGTGCTCTTCAGAGGAGCCATCGAGTGATGCTGTGTGTTTAGTGTCTTGTAAGGCAGATGCAGCATGTAGATTTATGTGCATTTGTTGATCCAATCAAACTATTGTTTTGCAAATCCTGTGAAACCCTGGGCCTATTTTTCTAAGAACTGTTCTCTGACAAATAACAATAACATAACAATACTATCCCACAATGAATTCCTCAAGATGGTTCTTTCCATCTGTATTCAGGACAGTCGTAGCTGACAAAAATGACTTCTTAATTACCTATCCCTTTTTGTATTCCAATTTTGACAAAAGCGATAACCACATGTTACATTGTGGTATAAAGGAAAACAAGATGACTGCAACTGAAAATCACTAGGTAAGTAAATCGGTTCGTTTTAAATGAACCTTTTAAAAAATTTGATTCAGTTGAGCCATTGCTCAAAAGAATTCACAGAATTGAGGATACTCACCCTGGACTGACCAGTTTAGTTTTCTTAGTGTGCGTCTTGATGTAGTGGCAAGAGGTCAATTTGAAGTAAAAAAAAAAACATGGTAAAATCAAAAATACAAGTTGCCAAGAATCAGATGTAAGACAGCTAGACAAGAGAAAAAACAATGTTTGGCATGGGGAGGGTGGCTAAATGGACGCTTTTACACATATAGCCACAAGTCAATGCATTCTGAGGTTTAAGAACGATTAATGAAATCCAAAACCTAGTATATCTCAGATCAGAATCAGAATCAGAATTAGCTTTATTCGCCAGGTGTGTGCAAACACACGAGGAATTTATTTATTTTATTTTTTTTTTTTTAAGGTGCTCCTGGTACATACATACATGCATACATACATACATACATACATATCTGACATGAGAACAGAAAAAAAAAAACCCATTTAAATAGTAAAAACTTAACAATAAATAATGCGTATGAATCTGGAACAGTAGATTTATGTACAGATTTGTGCATTATTTACTCTATATAGAACTGTATAAATAAAGAGATATGCATATGTATTTACATAATACTTGAGAAAGAGGCAATAATTAAGGATGTAGAATGAATTACGGAAATGAATTACAGAACGCAGGTAATGATTCATATGTTAGCTGTTTAAGCTGGAGATGGCATGGGGAAAAAAACTGTTTTTATGCCTAGATGTTCTAGTGCACAGAGATCTGTAGCGTCTGCCTGAAGGGAGAAGTGCAAACAGGTTGTGTCCGGGGTGAGAGGGGTCTTTGATGATGTAATACTATCCCACAATGAATTCCTCAAGATGGTTCTTTCCATCTGTATTCAGGACAGTCGTAGCTGACAAAAATGACTTCTTAATTACCTATCCCTTTTTGTATTCCAATTTTGACAAAAGCGATAACCACATGTTACATTGTGGTATAAAGGAAAACAAGATGACTGCAACTGAAAATCACTAGGTAAGTAAATCGGTTCGTTTTAAATGAACCTTTTAAAAAATTTGATTCAGTTGAGCCATTGGTCAAAAGAATTCACAGAATTGAGGATACTCACCCTGGACTGACCAGTTTAGTTTTCTTAGTGTGCGTCTTGATGTAGTGGCAAGAGGTCAATTTGAAGTAAAAAAAAAAACATGGTAAAATCAAAAATACAAGTTGCCAAGAATCAGATGTAAGACAGCTAGACAAGAGAAAAAACAATGTTTGGCATGGGGAGGGTGGCTAAATGGACGCTTTTACACATATAGCCACAAGTCAATGCATTCTGAGGTTTAAGAACGATTAATGAAATCCAAAACCTAGTATATCTCAGATCAGAATCAGAATCAGAATTAGCTTTATTCGCCAGGTGTGTGCAAACACACGAGGAATTTATTTATTTTATTTTATTTTTTTTAAGGTGCTCCTGGTACATACATACATGCATACATACATACATACATACATATCTGACATGAGAACAGAAAAAAAAAAACCCATTTAAATAGTAAAAACTTAACAATAAATAATGCGTATGAATCTGGAACAGTAGATTTATGTACAGATTTGTGCATTATTTACTCTATATAGAACTGTATAAATAAAGAGATATGCATATGTATTTACATAATACTTGAGAAAGAGGCAATAATTAAGGATGTACCACAGTGCTGTCCATGATGGTGAGTGGGGGGAGAGCAGGGGGGATTCTCCTGAAGTCTACTATCATCTCTACAGTTTTGAGCGTGTTGAGCTCCAGGTTGTTGTGACTGCACCAGACAGCCAGCTGCTCAACCTCTTGTCTGTAAGCAGACTCATCGCCGTCCTGGATGAGACCGATGATTGTGGTGTCGTCTGCAAATTTCAGGAGCTTGACAGAGGGCTCTTTAGAGGTGCCGTCATTTGTGTAGAGGGAGAAGAGCAGTGGGGAGAGAACGCAGCCCTGAGGAGCTCCGGTGCTGATGGTGCAGGTGTTGGATGTGAGTTTTCCCAGCCTCACTAGCTGCTGCCTGTCTGTCAGAAAGCTGGTGATCCATTGACAGATGAAGGTGGGAACAGAGAGCTGGGTCAGTTTATTCTGAAGGGTGTCTGGGATGATGGTGTTGAAAGCAGAGCTGAAGTCCACAAACAAGATCCTTGCATAAATCTCAATCCTAAAGATGAAAATTGGGAATCACGAGCCAAAGTGTCTCTCCGTGTCATTTTGCTTTATAGTGGTGTCCATGAACTTCTAACATCTTGCAAGTCAAACACCCTTTGACAATGTTTTGAAGTCTGCCAAAAGGGCAGACAAGGCCAGCCACCGATCCTGTGGTAATTGCTCAGAGCTTGGTCTCTTCCCAGAATGCCTCTTTCAACCTCAGCATGACTCAATCCTTCCTTTCTTTAGCGGTTTGTGGAGACGAAGGGTGAAAACAATCACGTGCCAAAGAACAAACGTGTGTTTATTCATATATGGAAAAGAACACTAGTAGCAAAACTCACTTTGATATGCAGATATACTGCCTCCCTTCACTCGTTGCGCAAAACACCTCAAGGGATATTGAGTTTTTAGTGAGCGCTAGGTATTTTGGTGAAGCGACTTCACATTTGGGATGCTGGGACTGCAAAAGATGCTCTACCGAAGAGGGCGGCATTTCCTGCAATCAAAATGCTACTTTTACATTTCTTATTAGTCAATTACATGACACATTGTACAGGCAGTTCTTGCACACAATGACTTGAACAAGCCTATTTTATGATCAACATATTTTTAATTCTTGAATAAAAATCCAGCAACCAACATACAGAAAACAAAAAACAAAACAAAACAAATACATAAGCAACATAAAACATAAACCAAAATCCAAAAAAGCAACATAAAACTAAATACCGAAACAAAAAGCAAAACAAAATGCTAAACAAAAAACAGGCAAGACAAAAAGTAAACAAAACGAAAAAAAAAAAAGCCAAACAAAAACCAGGCAAGACAAAAAGCAAACAAACAAACAAAAGAAAAAATGCCAAACAAAAAACAGGCAAGACAAAAAACAAACAAAACAAAACAAAAGAAAAACAAAATGCCAAACAAAAAAAAAACAGGCAAGATAAAAAGCAAATAAAACAAAAGAAAAACAAAACTAACTGTTTTTTAAAGGTTTACATAAACCGAAAACCAAAACAAAAGAAAAACAATATACCAAACAAAAATCAGACAAGACAAAAAGCAAACAATACAAAAGAAAAACAAAACAAGCTTTTTTTAAAGGTTTACTCCTAACTTTATCTTGAAAACTCTTATATGTCACTTACCCTTTAATCACTGTGCCGTATACAGTATGTAGTTACTGATGAATGAAATGGTATGAAATAATCTGACAAATTGCTTAGTCTGTACTGTTTTACTATTTGAACTGGTGTTGTCATTTATAAGTTGTGTATTGATCATTTGAGTGCATATTTTCCTTTAATTAATGTCCTTTTGTGATTCATGGTCATTGTGGAATTGCTGGGTTGAAAACATCAAACATTGATAATGCTGACTTATTTATAACAAATATTGTTCTAAAAACAAAGCAACCAGCAGAACAAACCGTAGGCTATGTGTGACCCACTGAAAATTGATCTACGCTGCACATCAGCAGGTCGTGATGCACTTAGTGCTGGTAGTGGGTCACATGAATGCTCTATCCTGTTATTTGTGTTGACTAGCAGTGTTGGGTTTGGCTTCCCATGCAACTCATAACTAAATAAAACATGTTGAGGAGGGATTATTGCAAGATAAGGTAAAATGTCATGCATATGCGAAAGATTTCAACATTTGCGAAATATGCAAAAATGTATTATGAGAACTTCTTCATATCTGTTCTGAATCTGATAAGATGCATCTGTTTTCCAGATTTGATGACCAAGGATGCATCACTGAGCTGGACTACCAGAATACACACACTGGGATCTACTGGCTGGAAATGACAAACTTCTGAATGGATGTTTTCACGTGTGGAGAGGATGCTGGTCTTTTCGTCCTGCTGACGTGGTCTCGGTAGTTTCGGGTGCGTCTCCGTTCCTCTTCATTTTCCATCTCCTGTTCTTCCAGAAAGGCCCACCTCAGCCCGAGAGAAGATGTGACCCAGGCAAAGGAATAATCTGGCTGCCTGTAGCCCCCTCCCTTTCTCCCACACGTTTGGCTCGTAGCTCCTTTCTCTCTGTCTTTCTCTCTCTCACTTGGTCTCTCTTGGAGATATTACTGCTCTCACCGGGGATGGATGTACTGCCTGAAACCAGCAAGCATGTAAAGAAGTCCACGAGTCAAAAGCTGGAGGATCAGAAAAAGGTAAAACATGTGGTTCATTCCTACCACTTCCGCTGTCTTCCGCAGGGCTGAAAGTTCAAGACCTTCAGCAGTGAGATGAGATTCTCCATGCTTGTTTTCTTGCTGTGCTCAAAGCTGCTGCTGTTTTCATGTCCTGTTGGTTATTTATTAGCAGAGATTCGGGTAGTTCTGCAGGGGTGTAGAAATGATCAGTAAAGTGGAGGGAACACAATTATAAGACAGTTATTATCAGGTCCATTAATATTGATTGTTATCATGTAATTAATATCGGGTAAGTCAAGAAATCCAACCTATTATGGACTAGACCTAATATGCCCGGCTACATTTTTTTTAATCATCCATAATAACTTAACACAAAATACAGCTGTATTTTAAGACAAGGAATTGTGAATGAACTGCTTAATAAAATATATATATATTTTTTATTAGTTATTTTGTCTTTTTTATTTAGAAAAAAAAGTTGGCATTCAACATAAGGATGGGGAAAGGATTTCATATAATATTATGAAATAAATGCTTATATGAAATATTATTAAATATGTTATCTTTTATTATTATTATTATTATATTTTATTTTTAGTTGTTTTTTTTTTGTTTTGTTTTTTTTGTAGAAAAAGGTTCACAGGGAATGATGGATAGGATATAGATGGAGTTGGATTTTATATAACCATGAAATAAATATCAATTGTATTAATATTAAATATTTGTTCCTTTTTTATTATATATTTTATCATATATACATTTTCTTTTTGATTAGTCCACTTTTGGAGGGCTTTGAACTTTTTTTTTGGGGGGGGGGGTAACAATTTACTGATGTTTGCACTGGTTAGAAGAACTGAAACACCTCATTCAGATTTGGAGTAGCACTGGGAAGTTGTTTAGCGCCTCAGGCCTGCTCTACATTCTACATCTAGGACACTGTCCTTCTGTCGCTCACACTGCAGGTGAGAGTGGAGCTCCTGCTCTAAAGTGTGATTAGTTTTTAACACTTCGCCTATGGACGTGAGAGAAGTGTGTGCGCTGTTTGATCTGGATGGAGTCCCGCTGACCTGATTCTGGCTAATGAGGTACCTATGATAAGCCATCTTCTTCCCAAGAGTCCCTAACCTGCAGAAGACACCCAGTAATCTATCAGGCCTGACACCTGCAGCATCATTAGGAGTTGATGAAGTTAGGAACCAGACTTTATTGGGGTTTTTATTTCTGTTTTAGGCCTAACATCTACCGGGAGGTCCCATATTAGCTCTTTAAAGATACAAGTGGCAGAGTAGGGGTAAAGATAGATTGATGTGTATGTGTGTTGCAGGTGCAAGCTTCTGCTTACTTTTTGGAAAACTGGATTTTTTTATACAGTAATTAGATCCAGTTAGTTTCTTTAGTTTGTTTCGCTAGTTTTATTCAACTTTTTCACTAAACACTAAATCAGATGTGGAAGTTCTTGGAATTTTTTTTTTTGTGGAAGCTTTTTGAATTGAAATTGTTCTCAGACAGCCCATCCTCATTAAGGAAATGTCTCTTGCTCAAAGCGTTGCTCTGGTGATTTTGAAGGATTCCATTAAGCCTTCATTATTTTTAGATGTTATTCGGGGTTTGATTGCCGCTCTCATGTGCCATTTGAGATTTGACGTTGCGTTTACTTTACTAATTACAGAAATTTGTGTAATTTGTTCTGTACAGCACATGAGCAAAAATACTGCATAAGCAGACAAACTCAACATGCAGAAAAGTGTGGAAAAAACATATGTGATACACACAATGCAATAAAATTGCGTCCAAAACAAGCATGATGTAATAAAGCAGTAACTTCTAAGAGGAAATCCATGTAAATCTAACCAGCTGTAACCACCAATGAGCGATAGATTTAGTCGATTACTTGGTTTTCTTCACTCTGAATAGTCCCACCCATTGAAATCTGATTGGTCAAAAATCCCACTTCTCATAAATGTATGTTAAACATCAAAAATCTTCTGATTGGCTGTGATTGTCACATCACAGAGCAGTTTCATGTTCAGTGTGAACACAAATGGCTAGTTACTAGAAACTGGTTGAGTCTTGATCAATTTTGCTTTATGTACAAACAGTTTTGGAAGAATGAATATAAATTTTTTTTGACAAGACATCATAATAGAAATCCATGGAAATACGACTGTGTCATTTATCAGCACACCAGTATGTTGATATTGTGACCTTTCCTTCTCTGTGTGTTTTAGCGGTGATTTAGACCCAGAGACCTTTTTGGCTCTCACAAAACACTGGCGTAAGTGGAAGAAAAGAAGAAACTGAAGAAGCAGCTTCTTTCCTTCCATTTTCTCATTGTAGTGAATAAAAGCTTTGTGCGGACAGACGGCTTTGATCATCAGTTGCGGAGTGCCCAGTGTCCTCCTCATTCATCATAATCATACACTCTTACTCTAATGGAAAGAAGCAGGTCAAAATACAAAGTAAACACTGAGAACTCGCTTGAATTAGAGTAGTGAAGTATTGATGAAGAGGTGTCCTCCACGGCTTTCCACTCGGCTCATGTGAGTTTGAGATAGAGATGGCCAGAGGTGTTCGCTCTCAAAACAGGGAAACTCTGCATGCTAATGGACAGGAAAAGCTGTTGAATATTTATTCGAGAGACTGACCATCAAGTGTGGCACTAGAGGTTTGCCCACCGTTTCAAGAGATGTCCATGAGGAGAAAGTAGGAGAATATAGGAATTCTGTTCATACCAGAGATGTTTGGCTGCACAAGCTTGAGTTCTTGAAGCAGTTTTGAGATGGACGGCTCTGATGTAGGTGGTTTCCCACCCAGACATGATTGTTGTCATCTGAAAGAACTTATGTATTTTGAATGTACTTCAGAATATGGTTTTAGTGTTGGATTGCGGTTACATTTGGATCTGTTGGTACTTTGGGCTACACAGAAATTCTCATTTGAATTCACATCAGATTTTCAGATCAATTTAGTTAAAAAAATCTGTACTGTTGTTTTGTGGTTATCATAGCAACATATACATTTTATCCACAAATTTTAATACTTTTATCATTTACTCATGTTGTTCTGAACTGCAAGGCCTTTTTCTTTCATTGAACATGAGGAGAAATTTTGAAGAATGTTAATACTGCTCGTTTCCCATATGGAAAAAAATGCAAATAAGACATGACAGAACTTCCATTTTAAATTTGTGGAAAGTAGGTACAACAAGACTTGCAGGTTCCTCCTGCTGCAAGTGCAAAATATTTAAATATATATCGTCCATGCATAAGTCAGTTGACCCAGTCAGTTATCTCTAGTATCAGTGGGAAAAGCATGTACAGCTACTAATGCATGACATATGTCTCATGAATAATTTAGATAGCATATTTTAACGCTAACGTCAGCATCAAAGAGATCATTCTCACTGGCTTTCCTTGCATCTTTCGATGAGAAACCATCTCCAGTGAGCTGAGATAACTGCTTCTGACTGTCATTATTACCGGTAGGGGTGGGCAATATGACCTAAGACTTATATCACGATATGAGTAATTTTATGGTATTCATGGTAACAATATTTCTGTCATAAAAACTCTCTGAGGGATTGGCATGGTAATGTACATGACAATGTTAATGTATTTGGTCTTGGCGGAATAGATCTGCTACGCTGCTGCTGCGGCAGAGCAAGTACCGAGACTTGTTACTGCCAATACATCCAAAACATGCTGCCGTGAGCATGTAAGAAATACTGCTGCTGCAAATATAACATACATGAAATAACCCCCATATAGCATACATGAATCACCTCGTATCAGATCTATACAGGTGGAGCTGGGGAAGGTGGAGGGTTTCTGAAGCACGCTGCAACTGCTACAGCAAGCACTAGTCATATATTTGAATGTTGAGCAGCGAGCTCATTGGCTACCGATACAGGAGAGAACCAATCAGTTGTGCCATGTGATAATGATGTCATTAGGTCAGATTGAGTTAGACCTATCGGACTGCGCCATCTAGAGTTTCATGCCAGAACTCTGTATATATCACAGAACAGTTATTTTTACTTTAAATAAGGTCTTTATGAAATCAAATTTTTTTATTTATTTATTTGTAAAAAAATTTAAATAAATAAATAAATGAAAAAAAAACCAATAATGGCCAGATTTACTAAACAAGACAAATTAGCCTGAGAGAGCAATCCCATGAATGTGGTAGTGGGAGTGTGAAGTTCTGTGGGTGATCTAATGACAATACGCAAATTAGAAAACACAGACGCAGCCAATGCGCATTTCCATAACGACCAACGCAATCTACCAAGAGCAGCGCAGATTAAAAATAACGTGGCTTGCCAACTGATATTTTTGGGTAACATCTTCTTCTGGCATTCCAAACAAGTTAACGAGTGGAGAAAATTCTCTCTCTTGTAACACACGCTCAGTTCTCTGCAGTGCCTCCTCCTATAGGCAAATTTCACAGCCATGTCAAGCACAAAATGGGTTAAGACATGCTTTTTTGGGCAATAAAATAATAGTGAAAATACCAGTAAATTTTTTTTTTTGGTTATATCGCTCAGTTTTATCTGCTTTTGTTTTAGGGTTTGCGCCATTTTGAATGATGCAATATCATAACTGATTCTGAGCGTGCCCATGCATTAATTAACCAAAACACCCCATTGCTTTGCATATCTGCACAATCTGCTCATGTGCAGCACACTAGCCACATTTGACCAGATGCATATTCCCCGTTTAAATTGGACCAAAGGGAAACCAAGTTTCTCATTTTCCTTCTGCCTACAGCAACCTCCAGTAAAACGGCCGGGCTGAATGGAGGAAACTGCTGCGTTTGGCAGCTCTGCAGGGATGTGTTCCCAGCAGAGTGCCCAACTCCACAGAATGTGGCATGCTTTCTTTATAATAAACAGCTAGATAAATGCACAATCACTTAAACACAGCATCGTGGCTCGTACAGAGGTTATTGTGTCTCCTGCTCTGATTATTAAATCCGTCTGCGGTCCTGCCGCCCACTTTACTCTTATCAGCTCTTTTGGAGCACTAATTCTTGTGGCTCCTTTTGGGACGTGCTGGCTACAATGAGCGATTTATATTACATTATGTATAGAGTCTGAGGGAGTATGAGTATATGATACGGTTAATTGCTCCCATTCATCTTGTCTGGAGGAAGGTAGATTCTTTAGCATAGCCCACCTTCCTCTTGCCCACCCCTGCATGCTGGGAGGATCTGATAGGTGGGTATTTCTGCATATTGGAGTTGAGAGGCAGTGGTCCACGTTCTGTCTTCACTCACACCAGCTCTCCATTAGTTCAGCTTGGCAGGGAGTAGCACACAATTATCAAGGCCTCCCTGAGCTCTGTGGCCAATCAGAAGGAGCTTTGGATTTGCTGACACTTGTCTGACAAATACCTGCTGTGCACCACCATTACCTACCACAGTCATTGGCTGTGTTCAGAATAGCATTTTGTGTGCAGTATGTACTGTATATTGCATGTTATGCTGATTTTCTTAATGCCTTGTATATTTGCAAAAATGTGCATTATTCATCAGAGCAGACAGCAAGGAGGAATACAGTTTCCAATGATGCAATGTGCTTGGCATGTGCTTGACACGTACTTGACACCTTCCTTTTTCAGTATGACTTATGAGTATCAGTATTCAAAGCAATATCTACTTTCAACATCTTTTTCTTGACTCATTATTTTATCACTCTACCAAAAGACTTTCCCCTATTTTTACACTCACAAATGAATATACATTTTTTCATACTCTTTATCATAATTATGAATTTAATTTTTTTGTGTTTTCATTTTTGTTTTACTAATATTGGCAATAAAATTTTCAAAGCCCCCACCATGTAAGGAATAATTGTGACAAAGTTGTTTGTTTTCCATTTTTAAATACAGAAACTAGGAAACAGACAGCAATAATAGTTATTAATGGGATAAAAAAAAATTATTTATTTTTTTTTGTTAGCATTTTTATTGTTAAATTTATTTTAATGTATTAAAAATAAAAAATAATTAATGTAGATAATATATAAATATATTTAAAAAAATATATATCCATCAATTATCGCTTAGGATTATATACAATATAATAATAAATAATAATATGAATAATGAATATTATACAGCATGATTTGAATGATTGATGACTTGAGTGATTTTAAGTCATCCTCTCTCACCCTGTAGTGTATCTTGACCCCCTGTTTGAGAACCATTGCCCTATACTTTTTCAGGTGATATTTATTGTAGTGCAGTAGCCAGTATGTTAGCATTCCCTTTTTGATGACAAGTGAGTGACATCCAATCACTGTGGAGGTCTTGTCAAAGGAAGTCAGTATCATCTCAGTATCATTGCTGCAGCGTCTATGAGCCCAGTGCTGTGATGCTACTGTACCCTCATCGTTGGCAAATGTATGCTCTTAGCATTAATAAACTGTGTCTTTAGTAGATGTGAGATGAATAATTGAAGAGTCTAGTTTTAGTGTTTTACAGTCATAAAAATACAGTGCTTCTCGTAACATTGCTGTAACCACGCTTGAAATGGGATGTTGTTTTCCTTTGTAACAACTTGAAAAAAGTATTTCACCAGCTCTATTACACAGCTTGTCGCTTTTAATTTGCTTCTACTCTTTTTAACAAGCCTTTTTTTTCTTTTCTTTAAAGGTTAGCATGTAATTCTGAATCTTCCCTTTTCATTCAGTTTTATTCAGTTATAAACATGTTACCTGGTTCACTGCATGACAATCGTGTTTTATCTTGGGTTAAATAGTGATTTGGCGCTGTGTAACGTGAAGGACCTGTAGTCAGAGGCCAGGTGTGGGATGTGGTTTGGGTCTCTAATCTTCTTATCGTGAGCTGGCATACAATCTAAAGGGCAGCGTTGAAGCAATGAACCCACTTGACCTCAGGCTGACTGCTGCTGGCAGGAGCAATGCTCCCCTACGTCGCAGCAGTAGCACGCTAATTCAAAAGAAGCCCCTTTTGCCCTGCTCCCCCTGTGATGGAAGTCTGTTGCTGGTCTGGGTCTGAGCCGCTGGGGGATTAGCTGGATGCACAGGTGCCGAAGAGTCGGACTGTCTGGGTGTCACAATATGACTGAGTCACCATAAAAATGTAACTCACATCTTACAGGAAACTGTGAAAATGCGAGAGGAGAAATACAACATTTGGCCTTTTTCCAACAAGAAAGGAAATTTGTCACTCAGAGTCGACTTTCAAAAGAAACATCACTTTTGCACGCACACGTCAGTTTGCTGTAATCAACATTTTAGTCTCTCCGTGTCACTCTTTGTCTGTCTTTCTCTCCTTCTCATTTCTTAACCTTGGCAGTTTGTTGAGTGTTGGGAAAGAGAATGAAAATGGAAAGAGAATGGCGTCAGTGGTTTCACATCTGTTGTTTGTCTGAAGTTATTATTTTACAGTTTTAAGGTAAATGACAGGTTATATCCATTTATTACTTTTATTTATTTAAATTTTTTTTACTATATTTATTGCATATACTAAGATTATATCATACTAAGGGTTGAGGATTTGTGCTTTACAGACATGAATTATACCTCAAATTGTGCGATATGGTGATCCCTAAGGCCGATCAATATAATAATATAATATAATATAATATAATATAATATAATATAATATAATATAATTGTTTAACAATAGGTTAATAGCAATAATTTGTGGTCCTTTTGGCCAAAATATATCAGCTTAAATGTATTTCATTTTATTGAGGCAGGGATGCAATTATATATAATTTTTCTCAGGCTCTGAGTAAATGTTGTGTTGCACATTATTTTTATTTTATTTTATTTTTCAACAATAGGTAGGGTCCATTGATCATTTGGCTACACTTCATTGTCTTAAATTATTATTGGCCTGTTTTATTCTTTGGACCGATAGGATAACATTAAAAAGTAATTTATCACAATACTGATGTGACATCTAAATATTGTGTACTTTTTTTTAGCTCTTTTGACTTGGGCCTCATTTACCAACCATTCTGAAACTATAGCCACCACATAGCAACAATTCATGCAGACAACCATTCAGAACACTTTGACTGATGATTCACTGGGCAACTTTTTGAGCAAATCTTTTTTTGAGCAATGGTGCTTGGGCACTTTCCCATTGATAATGGTTAACAAATTTCTATCTGGATACTTTAGATTGGTTGTGGGCCCTGTGTCTCACCTGGTTGTCCATTGACAGCAACATTGCTCAAAAAGTTGCCCCATGTATCACCAGCCTTTAGCATCAGTATTGAAACACAATGGTAACGACCCAAAACAGTATAGCATCCTAGTGCCTGTTGCACTCACATTTCCTTCATAAAATCAGTAAGTCTAGCTTTTTTTGTTTTGTTTCCTAAACATTAAACCAGAACCAAAGCAATGTCATGACATAAACCTAGTCTTATTTACTTTGACACTAAGCAAATTTTAACACCATATTGTAACATATAGATCAGTTCTAGATTGAAATTCTGCCTGAATGGCTCATTGAGTTTCAGATCTTGGCGGTTTTAATTCCAAGGGAGCTTTATCTTGTGCAATACATCCCCCGCAGCCCTATCTAACCAAAGAATTCAAATAGCTTCCCTAAAGCTCCAGGAATCCTTGTCCTTCCTGCTTTACCCATGATGCCAGTCTCTTTGGTTATTGGTTGCACTGTGATGAAGAGATGAGATTGCTTTCTCCTCCAGCACGAATATCCTTCATTGATTGTGCCTATGCAGAGATACAGCAACTCTGTGCCTGTTAGAGGTCTGCCTTAAATCACAGGGAAGCACATGCGCTTACAGCGGGAATGGGAATTCAAATGGATCGCCAGGGCTGTATGGAAAGTATATGTCCACCATAAACTTTCATAGCAGGCTTTCTCCAGCTATATCGACGCTAACGTGCTGATTTCCTGAAGTACGGGCATGTCAGAGAGGAATACCGCAACCTAACCCAGCAAAATGTGTCGTTGAAATAGAATCCCATTATTTAACTAGTGAGGCGAAAGCGTAAGTGAGTTGCATTGTGGGCTGAGGAATAAAAAAAGAACAATTTGTATCTAATATTGCAACCAATATAAATGGTAATCATTTTGGGGCTTCAGACACGCACTCTCTCATGGTAATCAAAGAGCCTGGAAGCACACGGCTCTAAATCTAGTTTCAGGACGCCCTATCAGAAATCAGAGCTGACAGTATAGTGGTGATCATAAGTCTGGCACTAATTCAACAAAGCTTGTCAAATTTCTTTTCCCACCTAACGGGAAAACTCAAGGTTCATTGACCTGTACAATGAGTTTAAACTCTGAACACTGTGACTCGCTGTATGCCTCTTTATTAGAGCATATTATGCCGGTGCTGAGTGCTTAAGAGTTGGGCGGTTTGATTTCAGACCTCCATATACGCTTGGCTGGTGATTTTTCATTTAGTTACGATCATTAGGTTGCATTCAGTCATAAATTTGCATTCATGTATACTTGAATAATTCCTTCAGTGTATTGCAATCAGAGGTGTAATTCACTAAAAGACTGAATTGCATATATTTATATTATATTAAAAATGCAATATATTATATAATTAAATAAGCCACTGTGTCTGTATAGATTTATTCATTTATTTAAGCGCATGGAATTTGCTGTTCTAAAGTCTGTCAATGTATTGCAGTTAACCAGAGGGTTAATTAACTAAAATATTGAATTGTATTTATTTATTCATTCGTTCATTCATTTAAATAATTACAGTTGTCATTGCTTATTTGGATTGCAGAGAGGCCAACATGAGATCAGATCAGTGGGGACTTGGGTTAAAAATGCTACCAAAATGAACAAAAATGCCCTTCAAATTCAAGATACTATTGACTATTGCACTATTGCAATTAATACCTGTATAATTGAAGTAATTGTATACAGACCCAACCACACGACCTCTTTATTTTTATGTTAGAAATGTTCAAATAATCACAGAGGTACTAGGATGAAAGTTTCTTGTTTCTTTTCACACACTGATATAGTAGCAACCAAAAATAACGTAAATCAACATTCAGAATAACTTGAGGCTGGTTGTGTTGATGCCGTAATGTTTGATTCAGATCAAACAAAGATTATATTGGGTAACCAGATATTCTACACAAGCTTTTTCCCAGTTCACCAGTCACTCATTTTCAACCCTTCCGAGACGAGTGGATGGTCTATTTAGTTATAAATATCTTTGCTCTGACAGCTCTGACTCCCACACTGCATTGCAATATAAACAAACATGCCTGTGCACATAGCGCTAATCTCTTGCTTAACTTATAGATGATGATAGTCATTATAAAAGTGGCATATATAATAAAATATATAGTAAAATAGTCAAATGTGTTCAAATACATATGTTAAATATGTGAAAATTGTTGATAGTTCTGCAGTTGTCTAATCCATATTATATAAGTTTGTTAGTTTCCAACAAATTTTTACACTATACTAACCTATTTCCTGTTCTATTTCAGCACATTTAGTGGCTGGTTTAACTGTATTGTGTTGATTCTATTCCATGCTGAAATACTGTTTGCAAAAGTGGTGCAACTGTGATTTTACAAAATGATAGATGTCTGCACTTTTATATCCATGTCATTGATGTCAATTCCCTGTAGGGTTGTTTTTCAGCATATGCCTTGATTATAGAATATACATTGAAATTGAGCACTATTTTATGTTGTTCCGAATACATACCGTAAAAGTAACTGCTGCGTTTCTGATGGCATCTTGTCATCTTTTTGCACTGATATCCATTTTAACTGCATCAGAAGCGCAGCTGCTCTTGTCAGCTTGTTTCCGTATAAATGAACAGTAGGTTTATTCTATCTACAGAAGCGCACACACACATCCTGAAAGCTGGTGAAGAATACCACCTCTGCTCTATGCCCATAAAAGTCATTAGCACTCATCCCACCTTTTCAACCACAGTGTTTGTTTTTGTTACACCTGGTCGTCGGGAAACATGACGGAAAACTGACGTATTGTTACATCTGAATTCCTCAACAGCAGTGCATAATTTTCCAGAACCTCAGGCTGTCAGTTTCCATGCGTGCTATTCTATTTTCTACCCGTGAGTTGTGTTGTGGTCTCACATTACTTTCTAAGAGCAAGTGCAATTGTTGTTTCTTGAGCCACATGCTCATGGTTGTTATTGTGTCTTGATCATTTTTTTTACAACCTAAGAATCTCTTCACAAATTATTCAAAATATTGGGGTCTGTAATTATTATTATTATTTAAAGAAATTAATACTTTTGTTCAGCAAGGATGCATTAAATCAATCAAAAGTGACAGTAAAGACACTTATTTTCCAAAAGACAGATGCATGCTGTTCTTCTGAAATTTACATTAATCAGAATCCTGTAAAAATGTATCACGGTTTCCACAAAAGTATTAAGCAGCACAACTGTGATAATAAGATAAGGAAATGTTTCTTCAGAATCTGCATATTAGAATGATTTCTAAAGGTTGTGGCACTGAAAAATTGTGTAATGGCTGCTGAAAATCCGGCTTTACCATCACAGGAATTAATTGTGTTTTAAAATATATTAAAATAGAAACAGTTGTTTTAAACTGTACTAATATCTCACAGTATTACTGTTTTTACTGTATTTTTGACTAAATACTGTAAATGCAGCCTTGGTGAGCAAAAGAGAATTCTTTCAGAAACCAACCCCAAACTTTTGATTGGTAGTGTGTGTTTATACTGTATATATGAAGACATGCATGCAAATTTTTAACTGATTCTGTTATTGAAATTGAAAAAAGCAGATTAAATTATCCTGGTTTAATTAGATATCGTTTAAACTGCATACAAATGTCTTTTAAATAATGTATATTCTCAGCAAACTTATCTCAAGTTTAGAGTAGCTCAAGTAGAGAGATTTCTAAACTTTTATAATGATTTCAAGGCTAAAATGTAGAAACACAGTTGCATGGTTTGATATCTTCCCATCTGTTGCAGTCAGAAGCCCTGGTCACAGGGGATTGTGCAATGAGGATTGCTGTGTTTGTGCATAGCCACAGTTACATCTGTCACAGGTGACTCATGAGTTGTGGGGGCACTTTGCACCATGGGATACAGAGCAAGATGAGCTGGAGGGATATTTGTGTGTGTCCTAATGGCACTAACTGGCAAAGAAAAGCAATCCTAAACTGACATGAAATTTCCACAATTGGTCACTCCTGCATAGTTTCAACCTGCAAAATGCACCAAGACTGATGTATTGCGCCTTTTAAAGCACTTTACCATTATCAGATGACACTAATATTATAGCAAGACCTTAAGCAATAAACATTAAAGTACATAATGTTTCAAAAGTCTAGCCACAGGCCCCAAAATTATCTTTCAACTTCAGTGTCAACTCCCAAAAAGACAGTCATGTGTTTAAACTTTCATTCACCTCTGTTTAAAGGATGTCAGTTAGAAATGTAATCTTGGCGTCACTCTGAGTATCATTCCATTTCCATCAGAGTCTTTAGATGCATTTACCGGCGTCACATCAACAGTTATTAATCGCAGAGCTGTGCTGCTGCAGACAAGCATCCATTACTCTCATCGCCTCTTTTGACAGGCACGGAATCACGTTTTTTCACTCCTGCCCATAACCTTCCCAAGCTACAATGGAATAAGTGCCTGTGCCTGGGATCACAACAGAACCGTAACGGCTGATCTAGGGGCAAATCGTCTTTACTTGCTGTGAATGTCACTGTAGCCGTCCATCTCGTAGGCAGAGCACAAAGCTGTCAAGGTTTTACTCTTGACACACTCTCTATCTTTCTCTTCTCTTCTGGTGGTAGAGGAAAGATGCATGCACATGCTCTTCTCGTGTGGTGGTCATGCGTGTTGAGACTAATGTTGTGCAAGCCATATGTCAAGACAAATTTTCAGTCAATACAGAAAATAATCCAGCCAATAATGTTATATGGACTTGTTTTATCACATTTTGTAGGGATATACAATATATATGAATAAATCTAGGCTACGTGCTGCCAGTTTCAGGGCGTAACGCAAAACTTTAATTTAATTATTTTAATTTTGAAAATTTTATTCGCTGACCCGCTTCACTCAGCAGCACTTGCCCGCAACCCGACAAAATAAAAGCTTAATGATTTAATCTTTGAAAGCAATGAATAATTCATATAAAAAACTAAAAATGAAGAAAAGAAAATGTGAATATTAGCATTGTATTTTTAAGTGTACTATAAAATAATTGTATTTTTAATACTCATTTTTTATTTTAAAATATATTAGTATAATCACACTTTATTTATTAGTTTGATTATTACTATTATTAATTTATTTTTTATAGTTATATTTATTGGGACACACCATGTGCAGTGTGAGCATCAAACTGCACATAGTCTGTGTGTGTGTGTGTGTGTGTGTATATATATATATATACTTTCTCAGCAACTAATCTCATAATTAACAGTTATCTATATTTCATATTATGCACTATAATGTTATGATGCCTGCTGAAATGTACTTTAATTAATAAAAAATATTGATTTTAGTTTTGTTTTGTTTCTATATTTTATTATTTTATTTTATTTGTAGATAAAATAGTATAGATTTTTAATATTGCCCATTTATCAATAGCAGTCATTATATGAAAATTATTGAAGCATATTGGATCAGCAATCTGTCTTTATTTTGTAATATCTGTCTTTATTTTTTTAATCCTAATCACAAAAATTGTAGGACAATCTTCTTAGTAACTCCTTTTGGGTTCAACACACACAAAATCACACATCAAATTGTTTGAGTGACATGATGGTAAGTTATGATGGAATTTTCATTTTTGCATGAACTATTGCTTTAATAACAAAAACAACAACAACAACAATAAATTGACCAAATGCATGACTTGTGAAAAATGGCATCCATTGCTTTAATAATAAATTAATTGTCCAAATGCATTTTCTCTACAATCTCTTCGTTAAGACATTATAAATGTAACTGATTAAATGTTTTGTGTTGTTTTGTTTTCCATAGTTCAATATGTTTTGCACTCTAAGGCTGGTATGAGTAAGTAAATGCTGTAGTGTTGACCTCTCGTGGGATGTTTTGGCTGTGTGTGGGCAGCTTAGCAGTGAACCGATCAGGGTTTCTGAAGAGATTAGACCAGTCCCTATAAACTTACTTCTTATGTTATACGGAGGTGTTTGCTAAATGTGTCTGAACTTAGTCAAATATATCCTGAAGCCAAGCAGTTTCATAACTGTTACATTATACTAGTTTTTCTTGGTTGGCTTTCATAAAGGGAAAATAAAAGGTCGTCATGCATGTCAGTGACGTTTGAAACCATTAGAGTGAGGAACGGAGATAGAGAGATCATCTTAATAAGGCAGCACTGGTTTTGGAAGAGCAGCTGAGTTGTGTAAAACAAATGGCCCTGCGAATAAGACGTTAGCATTTCTCTTAGCCTGCGGTCACTGCACACTTTGGGTTTGTGGGAAGATCCTTCAAGGTCAACACTAACAACTTCTGGGTAAAGCCACATAATATCCATTTGCTCCATAATATCTCCAAATGGTTTTCAAGCTCTGAAGCGAACCAGTTTTGTTTTAGTGTCCATGACATTGACCTGTCATCCATGAGCTCATGAGTTACATAAGGCTGGCTGTTCCCAGCTGACCAATATCGCTTTTCAATTAAAACTGGATTTAAGTTGTCAAACATCAAATTATAGAAGGTTTGAATGATGAGAAAGTAGCTTCTATGCGTTAAAGACTTTTACCTTAAAAAACGTTTACCTTAGCTTGTAACTATTTATGATAATATATATTTTTTTATGAATTTTAACATCAGCATCATAGCATCCTTCACAGGGATCTAAACTTTTAAACAGTAGGCTAAACATTTGGCCATACGTTTCACAGCATACAGTACTTTGTATAATAAGGAAACAGCCAAACGGACTTGAAATGGACATTTTAGACTGATTTGGAACACCCTAGATAGGCAACAAACCTCTTAGGGTGCATCTCAATCAGCTGCCGATGCTCCCTAGAATTTGTGATGCATTGTGGGATTTTTCAGGGAGCCAACGTGCCAGTCCACAGGAAGGATTGCACGATTAACTAACCCTGACTACTGAACAAGGGAGCTGATTGAGACGTACCCTTATTGTATACATTTGATTTCAGTACTTAACATGTTGCTAAGCTAATGTCTTGATTCTCTAATTAACACAAGATTCTCTAATTTACACAAAAATATATAGTACACACATAATGGTTGAAATAGTCGTATTTTGAATGCTCTAGATGAGTAAGAACTCTCCTAACATTTACGGTTGATTCCAGTAGAGTTTGTTGTTAGCATGTTGCTAAGCTAACACAAATATTGTACACACAAATAAATTTGAGTATTTGAAATTTGAAATTACTCTTGTCTTGTTTTTTTTTTCTTTATACCGATCACATACTTTTTGAAACATTCTTCACAGTGTGTATTTGATGCCTTACAATGATGTCTTGATTCAGAGATTTTGTATCACTGAAATGGTGATAACCACATACAACATGCCTGAACAACTACCTCATTCAACAGTGTAGATTTCAGGGCACAGATACGCCAACCACCTTTGTTGCTCTGTGCACAGATCATGAGATGAGATGGCTGCTTTGGTGGTTTATTTACTGATAGACCCAACAAGCACCATCTCTCACTCAGTGGCTGATTGATTTAACAGACTGTTTACAAAAGCAGAGAAGAACGGAGTTGGTTGTCAGATATCTTGTCTACAGGCTCTTAGTGTTTGATTTAGTGGTGTGCTCCACGCAAGGACAAAAAGTTCTTGCAGTCAGCCGAATTTTAATGCACTATTCGCCACAACAACAAATGAATTGCACAACATCAAAGTAATGGGTAGCTGTTGAACACATTCTAGACACACAAATAATGCCATATTACTCTGATTAGTTATTTTGGATATGATTTTTACAGTTTAGTTGCTGATGCGAATTAATTTTGTCGTCCACAGCACAGACTTCATTACCGCAGCACCTCATGCTCGGCTTAATCTCTTTTTGACATTCACATGCGCCACATGCGAAAGGTCAAACGGTTTGTTTAGATTTATTTATAGTGTGAGCTGCATCTGTTGAGCCATTACATCACACAAAACAACTAGCCAATTACTACATCAACAGAGGGCAAGTATTGCAGGTCTCTGCTGAAAAGAGCAGCTCTGCTGCTATAAGTCACAATTCGTTGTCAATAACAGTGGATGCAGTCCTATGAAACGGTTGCGGTCGAGCGATAGAGATGTGGGTTGTGTGTTGGATGATTGTCACCTAAGCCATTTGCTAGGTAACAACAGCTGTGCCAGCATCAAACCAGCATAAACCAGGCTGGTGTTTTCAACAGGGTTTGATTGGAAAGGTTGCCCACATTCCTCATCACCGCTCTGCCCTCCTCCTCTTTGAAAGTATTTTGCTTCTATTAAGATAGAAGTACACCTCAGGCACTTCAGCATCTGACTGCACTGTAGTAATTGCCCTCTAGCAATAGATTTGCACTCTGTTGGAGCCTGAGTCTGTGCTGCGGATGTCATAAGAGAAAGGAAGAGTGTAATGATAGAGTGAATCTCAATGCAGTGGAGAAGTCAACCCCAGTATTGTCTTAAGTATAGATATGAAATATTTATATACGTTTAACACACTACAGTTTTTTTTTATGTTTTTAAATGAAGCCTCTTATGCTCACCAACACTGCTTTTGATTAATTGATTA
>NW_015642498.1:1658926-1678881 GCF_001515625.1 Sinocyclocheilus rhinocerous | reverse complement strand
GGGTTGGTTCTTTAATTAATATAAAGTTCAAAAGAACAGCATTTATTTGAATAATCTTTTGTAACATTATAAATGCCTTTCCTGTCATGTACTGTATGATGAATTTAATGTGTCCTTGCTGAATAAAAGTATTAATTTAAAATAATATATATATATATACATACATACAGGGTTCTTTAATTAATATAAAGTTCAAAAGAACAGCATTTATTTGAATAATCTTTTGTAACATTATAAATGCCTTTCCTGTCATGTACTGTATGATGAATTTAATGTGTCCTTGCTGAATAAAAGTATTAATTTCTTTAAAATAAAATCTGTATAGTATATAAAATATGGGGCAATTTTGTAAACTAAACATTTTTCAATTTTATATGTTTTTATACAATTTTTATGTGTAAATCAATATTTTTTATGGCAAGGACTGCTTGTATAGAGTTGTAGTGCTATGGAAAACATCTGTGTTCCAGTGTTATTCCAGGCTGAATCTGGCCCACACCAGTGCAGATACCTAAAAGTATATTCAGGCTCTTTCTCTTTTAGTCAGGTGCCATGGCATACTTTGGATTTTTCCACGGATGAAAAGCGTGCAGCCCGAGGGGAAAAATATATCATCTTTTTCAATAGCTTTCCATATAGAGAGAGAGGGAACATTTGGATGACTGGCACGGATTCTAGAAAATCTTCCTAAGAATTTGCTCCAGGCAGGACATCATATAAATACTGCAGGGTTCTGGACTGATGTTGGGTTAATGACAATGCATCATGTCAAAATAGTGTTTGTTTGGTATCAAACAAGAATAAAGTGCAGCCCCCCTCTGTCACTTGCTCTTTTTCCCCTCAGAAGGAAATCGATCGGGTGGGATATCTTTGAATAGGGGGAAATTGGCCTCATTGCTAGTTCCCAGTGTCTGTAACCATGCATCTTGGGTACACTGACTCAAAGTGACGGGAAATATCAAACTCCCATTTAGACTGTTACTCAAACAAATGGCTTCTGTTTATTGATGACTTCTTGTATTTATTGTAGCAATTCATAAAGAGTAAGCCGTTCGATTCATGTGTCAACACTTGAAAACAGTGACGAAGAAAAGATTAATCTGTAGATAAAAGCTTTTACTTAAATGGATTGTAGCCTTGCCGTTATAGTCTTCACAATGTCCTCACATAGTTGTACCATCATGTGTTCAATGGATAAGTTACTGTTATACAACAGATCACATCCATTTCTTAGCAAGACTGATTTTGTTCTGTTCTTAGCAATTATGTGGTTAGGGATTGCAGTTGTATGGGTTGTTTCTTTGAACTAGTTGTCCTTCCAGAGTGGTACCATGTTACGGTAATGGTCAGATTGTAATACTATGGTATTTTGTTATAGGCCTATACTTTATGACTTTGAATGTGGCTTATTCATTCAGAAGTTTGAGAGTGAATTATACATGTTGTAATATTATTATGCTGTTAAGGAAGTTAGGCATTGGACAGGGTCAGGATTAATTAAATAAATACAGTAATATATTTAATAAACACACATAAATACACTTATTGCTTTTATTTTTATAATTAATCATACAAAATGAGAATTTAAAGCTATATATTTTATATTAGTTTTGCTGTTTTGATTCATTTATTTTTAACTAATTAAAAATATTAAATATTTTTTTAAATACAAATATGATGCAGCGTAATCTTATTTAATCGTATTGATGATTTAATGATTTAGATGATTTAATATTATCTCAAACAAAAAGAGAAAATAATAAAATGTAATACCTTTCATTTGTGATGAATCAGATTCATTGGATTGTCAAAAAGTGATTAGTTATTGTATAAAATATTATTATTATATAAAATGTTATTATTATAATATATAGCATTCGCTGCTGCCATGCTATTAAATTACTCATGCTGTTAATAAATAATAATCTTCCTCATATCACCAACCCCCGGCCAGATTAAACCTTGTTGTAGCCTATATATGCTCTAGTCATTCTTTTTTTTAGAAACCTCGCACTTTTCTACTCAATTTTAAACGTTGTAAAATTTTAAACAAATTAAGCATGGTCCACTGCTGCACACGTGCCACAATATCGATACAGGGCCAGCTGTATCGATACTCGTATCGTCAAATATCTGTGACGATACATCGTCGTATCGATATTTTGCTACAGCACTACTAATTACTATATTCAGTACTTCAATACTCCAAGGAACAGCCATTATATTTGTACCATCTCCAAAAAATATTGTAATACCTTGGTATTTTTACTACATTTTGGTTAGTGTGACTAAAATGTAGTCTGTAGATCAAAAAGAAATACCTGTCTTGGACAAAAATACCTTTGACAGCACCATACAATAATCCTGTAACTTGTTTTCCTGAAACTTGAAAATCTTACAGCTAGTGCTGCTAAATATTATATAACTTTACCTCACTTCTCTTACTCAAGTGTATGTTCCGCTTTCTCACAGTCTCTTAACCATACTCATAGCGTCTCCAGCTGTCATCTCCCTCATTAGTTTGCTCTCTGCAGATGTATGCCACGTTAGCATCTTGAAGACAGACAAGCCTAGTGGACTGAACCATGGGAAACAGTGAGCGCGTGTGAGAGTGAGAGTGAGTGGGAGAATGAATACAGACCCCAGTCTCGTCTCAGCACACCTGCACCGTTCCTCATCAGAAAGCAGCTGCGGCGGACTAATCCCCCACTTTAATCCCCCACAATTAGCAGACACTTCATCACACCGACATGCAGCGACTGCCCTCACCAAGCTCTCAACTGCTATTAAAACGAACACACAGACACATACACGACTGTTATATTTTAATTAGGTCTGTTGATTAAAAGCTGTAATCAAACTTATTGTTTGAAAGCATTTACATGATTTTATTTACGTGAATTTATCATCACAATTAATCTTAATATATCACTGATTCCTACATTTTTAACTAATTCGAAATATTGTGAATTAACTAATTAAATTACATATATATATATATATATATATATATATATAATTTGCAACAAATCACAATGAAGTTATGAAATAAAGATAAACCTGTGTGTACGTGTGTTATTTACATGAATTTCTCACGACAATTTTAATATCATAGTATTATTTAATATTTATTAGCTATGATTTAAAAAAATTCATAATTCATTTATAATGCTAAATAGTGAATTCAGTATATATTAGATTAGTTTCATCGCCTCATGAGCCGTTAGGCCTGATGTTATGCTATTATGAACACAGAGTGGGTGCTGCATCGAAAGGTCATGCAGTCTACATGAAAATTTATTTAGTTTCATAGATAAACACATACTGTTGAGGCCTCCTCCCTTTATTCAGAGTTATGAAAGAAAAGAAAGAGGCTCTGTGCTCAGATGACCAGATGTTTCCTCACTACTGACCTTCGGGCCCAAACTACTCAAACCAACAATTGTGTTGAAGGTCTTCACTCAAATCTGCTGCAAAACGTTGCCTCCTCTAAGGTCTGTGAACTCAAGTAAAGCTTGATCTCAAATGAGAAAATGTGTTTTACTCGCTTTCATTCTGACTTATGCAACTAAAGTTAGCGATGAAGCGAGGCAGGCCTGCAGGATGTCTGAGGCATGTTTAAAAAAGTTCCACCAACACTTTACCATCACGCTTGTCCCTGGAGCTCAAGCATGAAAGAAGTCTATTTTGGTGAAAGTTCAATTTTAGATCTGTCGATAGGAGCTGCGCGTCCATCCCTGACTTCACTGTTGCTGTGGCAACCTCTGCCCTGTTTTGTGAGCAACAGCAGTAAAGCAGTCATAATTTGTGGACTATGGAGACTGAAGAAGTCCTGTTGGATGAAAAGTAAACTACAGGCATTCAGTAGAAGATGAGGACTATTGACCATTCCTGCATGAAGTTATAAGCCAGCGAAGTAGTGTAGATACGTTTTTTTTTTGAGAAATTTAGGAGACAGGACTTTTTGTCCCAGAATGTATAGAATCTGTATTCACATAATCCTGCATTTTTTTCTGCCGAATTTAAACCACTATAATTAACAAAAATCACCCACTTTGTTTATTTGTTGTATACTTGTATATACTATTTGTTATATATTTGTAACCTCCACTCTTCTTGGTTACCATTGCTTGGTCTTAAAAAAGTCATAGACATTAAGACATAAAAAGTCACAATTATGAGGTAAATAGTCAAAATTATGACATAAGTCAAATTTTGACCTAAAAAAATAAAAAAGCTGACAAATTTATGACGAAATAATTTTGACTGTCATAATTTACTTTTCTTAATTTCACAGTTGTATCAAAATTTTGACTTTCTGTGTCATAATTATGACTTAAAATCTCATAATTAAGCATTAATATTTTTGTAACATTTCTACAACATAGGCTTTTCAGTATGGTAACTGTGAACTTTTAAGCTACTGTCAACACTATGATGACCTGAATCAAATGTTAATAAATTGATATAAATTTGGCATATTTAATTGAGGGTTTACACATAGTTTAATCCATAAAACAACATTTATTTAAACATTTAGAAGAAAAAAAAATACAGCGTCTGTCTTTGACACTATTATGAATAACCCCAAAACGTTTTACCGTATTTTGGAATAATTAAGTCAGCATGAAATTAACATATTTTTGTGAGTTTTGAATAAATGCCTTTCATTTAGTAGTTAGTGAGTGTAATACATAGTAAACAGTGCACTTTAAAAAGAAATGTGTCTCAACACTCTAACAAGACCAGTGAGAGAGCAACAAAGAAAGAGAAAACAGCAGGAAGTGAACCTCGGAGGGATAGAGTGTCACTCAACCGTAGGGTTTTGCTTGTTTCTTGACACGCTCATCCCAGGGAGCTGATTTCCTCTTGTTTTACTTGAAATTCTTCAAGTGTTCGTAACATCATAGGGTCATTCCATGTCAACTCAACCAGAGGTCCCCGGCTCAAATTTTTGATTTTGCTAATATTTTTTTCTGAAGAAAGACAGACATGTATAGTGATGAAAGCCAAAATATTAAATGTCATGGATGAATATTTTCTGAGCAATCCACTATTTTGTAGAGGGATTCACCTGAAATTCAGAGCCAAATTACAGGGGGTTAAAAATGGCTTCAGAAAGATGGCAGCATCATAATGTTATTTCCGTCTTTTTCTCTTCTCCGACCCCGCAGCTCTCTCTCCGATAGCTTAGTGTTAGTGGCACCAGTCTAGGTGTTTCCAGGTTTTACTCGTGCTATTTCTCCATGTTGAGAGTTTGGTGTTGCACATATTGCACCTGACTATGCATTCTTATGCTTTTCTCCGATGAACTGAAAATAACAGGAGTGTGTCCATCTCACAAATGTAGAATCCGTCTCTGCAGTCATCTCAACCATCTAATTCCAGCAACAGGAAATAGACAAACTATTTTACCCGCGGGATTTTTTTCTCTGGTGCTGTTTTGCGGTGTTGGTAAATTCACCACTTAATTTTGAGTTAAAATATGTTGTTGTAACTTGCGTTACTGAGATTGTAACGAGTAATAATATTACCCAAATTTGATTAGTAATGCGTTATATTACTGCGTTACAGCAAAACGTAATATACTACTGTAATATTATTACTTTTGTAATGCGTTACTCCCAACACTGCCTGTAACTCAAGAAGTATTAAAGGTATCTTAATGCGCTTTGGATTGCATCTTGCTCCCCTCTATCAAAACAATATGCACAGAACATACCTGTCGGAGTGCTAAAAATGTCCTGTAATGGTCAAGTTGGTCAAATTAACATTATGATGCTGCCATCTTTCTAAAGTAATTTTTAACCCCCTGAAATTTGACTCTGAATTTCAGGTGAAAAACTCTACAAAATAGTGGATTACTCAGTAAATATTCATCCATGACATTTAATAATTTGGCTTTCATCACTATACATGTCTGTCTTTCTTCAGAAAAAATATTAGCAAAATTAAAAAAATTGAGCCGGGGAATTTTTTTTAAATTTGGTTGATTTGACACGGAATGACCCCATAGTAAACTTTTCCAACAACAGCTAACCCTCTGTGGCCTCTGCACTGCTACACAACCACAAGACTCATTACGTAACATACAGAAGCTGGGATACATATATAGGGCGACTGATACTTCTTTTTCTGTGGTACCACGCCAAGTCTCAGCATAGAATCCCTGTTTCCATTACATGGCCTTCAAATGTCACTTTGGCACCAAATTAAGTAATTTATGCATGACAAGACATATCGAAAGTTGGTGGAAAATGTGAAGAGAAACCTCAGAAGTTTGATTCTGTCAGCGATCTGACAGCAGTATTCTGCTACTTGTAATAGCTCTTTAATGTTCCATGTCATTGTCTTTCTTCATTTTAATACAGATCTTGTAATTATATAATGATCAAACCTCTTTGTGGTTTCTCTACAGTATCTTCAAATCTCTGGTTCATCTTGTCCTCATCTCACTCCCTCAAAGGGGAATATCAGTTCTCAACAAAGGCACAAAAGGAATTTATTATGATTCTCTTTTCTTTTCCTTGAGGAATGTGATAATGATGTCAATTTTCTAAGCTCATCCCAGGCTTTTTTCTCTCTCTTTCCCTCAGCAATCAATTTGCAGCGGGACTAATTGTGGATTAAACATCCAAACGTCTTCCTCTCTCACTTCTGCCGGAGGGATGAAGAGAAAGCGAACGAGAATAATAATCTTGCTCATCTCTTGTCACCTCGTGGGGGGGGGGGGGGGTTGGGGGACAGTCAAACTCGAAAGCTCAGTTTATGTAAACATGAGATGCCAGGCATATCCAGAGATGCAGTCGGCTCCGTCACACTGCCTGTGCATTAGGAGACGCCATATGTGTCAGGACTGCAGAGCTCTTGGAAGACAGGTTTGAAAACTTGCTGCGTTTTCAGTCACTCTTCGAGTTAGGTAATGCTACACATGACATTTTATTTTGGAAACACATCTCAGTTGTATCCACCATTGATAGGATGGAAATATTCCCTGTGGGCTTGGCAAATAAAATGAGGGGTAAAGACTTATGTTTAAAGGCCATACACTTTAGTCACAGACTCTCCTTTGCCCCCGGTGGTCTTAGATTTTATACTGACACCTATTGGCCTGTATGCATGAAGTTTACTATGACAGTTACTTATTGTTTGGTTTCTTTGTATCTTTCTCTCTGGTTGCATCTGAAATTGCATACTTCTCTACTATGTAATAGGTTAAAAACTGTATGTGAAGAGAGGACTATGTCCGAATTAACAGTATTCATAAAACAGTAGGCAAAAAGTACCCTTGTGACCTACTATTTCCAGCGAGATTCTGAAGTGCACACTGGACTGTTGCTCAGTGGTCCAAGGTCCTCTTTTCAGAAATGGAAATCAAGGCCCCAGAGTCTGGAGGAAGAGTGGAGAGTAGGGCTGTGCAATTTGGGGGAAAATATCAAATTGCGATTTTTTTGACAGATATTGCGATTGCGATTTTAAATTTGCAAAGTCAAGCTTCAGCTCAATATTGCCAATAATGTGCAGCACAGTATGGGTATCATTACCCTGCTGATGAGTTCATTTTCCAGCAGGACTTGGCACCTGCCGACACTGCCAAAGGTACCAAAAGCTGGTTCAGTGACCATGGTGTTACTGTGCTTGATTGGCTAGCAAACTCGCCTGACCTGAACCCCATAGAGAATCTAATGAGAGGAAGATGAGAGACACCAGACCCAACAATGCAGATGACCTGAAGGCCGTTATCAAAGCAACCTGGGCTTCCATTACACCTGAGCAGTGCCACAGGCTGATTGCCTCCATGCCACGCCGCATTGATGCAGTAATTCATGCAAAAGGAGTACCAACCAAGTATTGAGTGCATAGAAATGAACATGCCCACCTACAATCCCTGCCGGTACGAGACTCGAACCCACAACCTTTGGGTTACGAGTCCGACTCTCTAACCATTAGGCCACACGACATTCATACAAAACATATTTATGCTATAGAGAGCATACTTTTTAATGGTTGCTAAGTAATTACTTAAAGACGTACCTACCCAGAGAGTATCTGATTTCACCCTGATTAGTCTTTTATAATAGACACCTCCAGAAATCCACAATCTTTCATGGATTATTAGTGATTCATGCATGTATATTGTTTTCTTATTTTGTTAGTAACATTATTACTTTACGGACTGGAGTCTTCATCTGTACATCACTTTAACTGTTTCTCAAAAGTACTATTTATTTCTTTATATGTAAACTTTAAAAAATAATTGCAAACATTGAATACACCTTTAGGCAACAACAAAAAATATCTGCAAAAAAAGGTTGCCTAGCTTGTTTTTAATATTAAATTACTATCAAAGCTCTGGCTTGTAATTTCCCAAGGCATTGTGGATTCCCCTGTCCATCTGTTGAAAATGTAATTAATTCATACACGAGAGCTCAAGGCACAACAAACACCCTCATGTCCTCAGGTGCTTCTCCGAACTCCACTCTGCTCTAGTTTAATGCAAAATCCTCCAAAAGCTCGGCCTGCTGTTTAGATATGCAGACAGTGTTTTTCATGGCACTGAACCGCTTTAGCTGAAGACCTAGAACCTGGGGAAATGAGATAATGCTTGTTAATATGATTCAGTAAACACAGTGTGATATCAGATAAGTCAATATGCAAATTGGCACATCCTGAAACACATAATAAACATTTCATTACTTCTTTTTGGGTTCAGATTTGTAACATTTACACACTTTTCAAAAATGCACTTTGAATCTCATTTTTTAATTTTAATTTTAATTTTTAATAGTGAAGATGTTAATTGTAAGATTATTGCTATTAATATAACAGCTTCTCGTTTGCCTGCAGAGAAGGAAGTCAAGGCCCTCTGAGATTACTTCTAATGACTTTAATATGAGCTAATAAACATCATATCAACATTCAGGGTAATGTGCAAGTGTTGTCTTGCCCTGTGGTCCAATCACAGTGCGCTGATTACTTCCTACTCAACATCCTAACCAATTTTTAACTATGCCACATACTCAAGCCAAGTCAGCTAATCTGCCTTCCTTTATGTGGCTGTCCTGTAATTTGCTGTCAGGTTCATTTATGAACAAGCAGCCATGCAACTTTTTGCTGTAATTTACTGCCTGCATTGCTTGCATAGAAATCGCGTTCCCTACATATCCCTCCTGCCATGCGTAGAAATGAGCTTTTAACTCATATTCAGCTTCAATCATTCAACACCAGCTCCACTTCCTGTAGAGATGATAAATGTGACGCCTTTCTTCAGTTCCCAAAGACACATGTGCTCATTCTTCCATCCAATTAACATCAACTGGCCTAGACTTCCTCTCAGCGGAGGCACTGGGACCTGTTATCTCTCCTGCTGCCGTTTCGCTGCGGTTAGTCGTACAGCCGGCCTCCGCGGCCTCTTTTAATACGTCCATATGCCACTTGCAGCGCATCATGAAAATGCGCCCCCACAGCGTTGCATTGTTTCACCTTGGCAACAGAGGAAATTTCAAGCCCACCTGCCAGAGTCACACGGGCCGATGCCAGACTCAGGCAGATTTAATTAAAGAGACACTAGAGCTCGCAAGCACCGAAATAAGGGTCGTCACTGTGGGCGCAGAGAGAGAGCAGGGAGGGATGCTGTTCTATTACAGCTATTGTAGAGCTCTGGATGCAGTTTATAATTTCAGGATGTATGAACAATGTGCTTGACACATAACAATCATTGTGGGATGCAGGTTTGAATCTGTACCAGTTGCATTCCTCCTCTATATTCTTTCACTTTTCTGCAGTGAATAGTCTATGTATAGAGGTAGAAAGTGGCAATCATCTGGGCTGAAATGACCACAATTGCGAAAAAAATAAAAGATTGGGTCCTGTGGATACTGTAGATTGTTATTTTTGTGGCAAATTTCAGCTTCCTCAATTACATAGTCGCACATCTTTAAAGGGATTACAGAAATATGAAAATTCGGGCATCTTCCTTTATGTTGTTCCAAACCTGTATGAATTTAAACACAAAGGAATGTATTTTTAAAAAATTGCTGGTTTTGTCCATACAGTGAAAGTCAAATAGGTCAATACTTCTAGTCATTTTTAGTTAACTTTCATTGTATGGACAAAATTTATATATATATATATATATATATATATATATACTTGGCATTAAATGAAAATTCACCCTGTTTTCCATTTCTTTTTTCCCCTTTTTTTTTTTAATCAAAATGTTGATTTTCTGGAGAAACATCTCATTCATGGTAACATATGCCAGACTTCTCCAATCATGTAGTCAACCTCTTTCTTGCAGTCGACTTCAATCTCCATCCAATCAACAACCGCTGGTTAGAACCCTACATTTTTCTTATTCAATAATCTATTTCACTTGGATGTACATCACAATATGGAAGAAAAGATCTGTTGCTACTTGTGTTACATTGCAATTTTAAAATAGGCTAGTTGACTGTTTTTATTTTACATGTACTATCCTTTAAGGATTTGTTAAATATAGCGCCCCCTAAAATAAATAAGTTAGCATTATGCAAAATGATGTTACAGTTGTGAGAGTTTTAAGTAACAATTTGTAAAGAAGACTTGCACGATATAGTTTAGCTATGTTTTTCGAACCTATATGGCTCTGGATATATAAGCATAAATGTAAATTATAATGAAGAAAGCTTATAATGGGTGGGATGTCTGGCAATCCATGTTTGGTTATTTGAGCTTTATAGCCTGTGATGTCCAAACTACAGAAAATTGAGCTTTAACAGGAGAACAATCAAGCCAGGATGAAAAGCTGAGTCACGTAGAAAATGGAACATCATGGACTCAAGTTAATCCATCACTAGTAGGACTATTGAATCTTTGGTATAGTTTTAAAAGTAAAGAAATTTTAGACAGTTTAGAAGTTTAGGTCTGCCACAGTAGCATTACAGTGTTACTGCCCTGTCAAACAGGACTATGAACGTGACTAAAACTAATAAAAACTAAAATGACAGCTTCACACAAAGACTAGACTAAAACTAATATTAAAACAGGCCGCCAAAAACAACACTACCTGACAGGTTACGTTTTACAATAAACTGTTATCTTTTTGTACAGTATGATCGATCACCGTACCTGTACCCCATGTCCTAACCTACTACTTCCTATAAGGTAGTCATTTTCATACTGGCTGCGCTGAGCATTGAACTGCATGTACCAGACAAATGTAAGACAGAATTGAACAGGACAGGTAAGAGCAGAGTGTTTTGAAAAACAAATATCCATGAAAGCAATCAACACCTCTGCTCTGAGCTACAAAAGGAAAGTCTCAGGCCGGATCAGACCCCTGATTTATTTGCTGTCATAAGGGGAAAGATCAAAAGTTTACCGCAGAGAATGGAAAACCACATTCTCTGAAGTTTCCCTCTGTTCGAGTGCAATGAATGATGGGATATGTAGTCCGGGGTGATGTGCAACAGTGTGTGTGCGAGAGTCAATGAAATTGGAAAGGGTGACCTCTGATGGCTAGCAGATGGAAGTTCATGGACCGGATTCGTGACAACTATATACTGTATACTGGCTAATGCTTAAAATATAGCACGTGAATAGTATGCAGCCTACTTCAAAAAGTATACAGCATGCTATTTTCATTTATTTTATTTTATTTATTGTCATTTTGATGATGATTGATGATAATTATCATATTTCTAATCCAGATTTGTGACAAATTATTTTATTTTATTTATAATTTTATTTTAATTTTATTATTTTTGTAATAATACTTTCTAATCCAGTTTTGTGACAAATTTAGTTTACAAACAAGTAATAAGAGGAAGATTAAAACGGCAGTTGATATTGCTTACATTTGTCACACTCCAAGTGGAAGTTCAAGTCAAGCACATTGCATCATGGGATACAGTATTCTGCTCAGTGTGTTTGTAGTTTTAAAATGCATATTTTAGGAAATGTAAAAGGTCTGGGAAAAGTTGCATACTGTGCATTATACATTATAAGTTTGCCATACTTCATACTTTCAAAAAATATGTAGTAAATATGTAGTATGACATTTATTACAATAGAATATAAAATATTACAGAGACTGTTCATTGGTTCATTGGACTGTTCAGATTTGTTCATTGGCTCCGCTGAGTCACTTGTCAATAATATCAGTTCACCAAGGTTACAGTGGGCTGTTAGCTACATTGCTGTCAGTTGCAAAATGCCAAACGGAGTGTTAGCACTATCTGCCGACTATGTTTTTCTCTCGAGATGACATGCACTGCTTCCTCCGACCTTTCCAGTCATCTTCATCCTCTCACTTCACACAGACAATGTGGCGGCTTTCTGGCTAGACAACCATGTGGAGACCCACAGGGAGACAGAGGGAATGAAAAATCAGTGTGTTTGTCTCTCCATCTCTCACGATACTGTTCCTTCTCATCATGATGTATCTTGGGAGAGCCTGAAAGAAGAGCTGCATGACTCTTACAGAAAATAAAGCAAAGAACAGCGGCTCCACACTGCAAGATTTGCTCCCTCAGTTTACTCTAATGTTTTCTGACTAGGCCAGACTTCCCCATGGGGTCCAGCATTGGCTGAATGGCATTGGTACTCCACTTATTTGTAGACTGGTTTGGCTGGCATATGTCTACAGACTCCAGGTCTATAAAAAGAAGAGATCCAGTGCAGATTTTATTTAAAATAATGCACACCCTGAAAAAATTCTTACATCCTGCCCTGTGTGATATAATCAGTTCAGTGAGGGTTGCTTACTCTGATGACAATTTACAGCAAAGTGATTAAAAGTGTTTTCCCAATTTTCAATTGGAATTCACAATTTAAGATTTATTATAGTTTTCGTTTGGTTATTTTAGTTTAGTTTTCATTTTAGTGTTTTATGACAAAATATTTTATTTTGGCAATTTTCAACAACAAGGTGATCAGAAGTATTTTCCCAATTCGCAATTCAATGAGGCATGATTTTACAGTGTTGAATTGGGTTCATCAAATCAGAGCTCAACGATACTTTTTAAGCTGGAAATGTATATTTGTTTTGAAATATAATCAATCCATAAAAAAATTGCATAGAAGTGGTGGCATACATGGCAAACATTACTTGTTGTTTTGAAATTGATCTCTTTTTATCTTTGTATTTTTTTTAGTTTGTACACTCTAAAAAATGCTGGGTTAAAAACAACCCAACTTGGGTTATTTGGCAACCCAGCGCTAGGTAAATATTGGACAGAACACATGCTGGGTTATTTTGACCTAGCTGGTTGGGTTAAATGTTTTTACCCAACATGCTGGGTTGTTTTATTTAAGTCAACTATTGTTTAAAAAGTATTATAAGAATTACTAGAGGCATCAGCTATAATCAAAAGATGAACATTTATTATTAAGCAAGAACACCCATGGACAAAAATATAAGACAAATTGAATTTATTTTGGTGAATACAGCATAGTTTACAATATTATATACATTTAAACTCGATCGTTTAACAAGCATTTTAGAAATAAAAAATGTAACATTTAAAAGTAGCATTTTAATTTAAGTGTATTCAACCGTTCTCTGTAATAATTTTTCACTGAAATAGCACTAATTCTCGTGCCGATGTGTTGCCGAAATCTGAGCCGGTGATGGGCTGCTGTTCGCCGGGGGAACTGCAAACCTCAGACCGCGGCCTCGCGTTTCACTCGTAGCTAAAAGATGCCTTGACTCCATAACCTGCCCATAAACAAACAGTACTGAGATTAGAGAACATATTTTAACATTAATTTAAATGAAATTCAGTATTATAATGAATAAAATCAGTTTATGTTATGCAAGGCAAAAGGCGTTTCCATCATGCGAAACGGCCGCTGCTGACATAGCTGACTGACATCTTGTCCTTGTGTGTTGCATTGCATAAAATAATATAATTTACAGCACAGTAAATATTTTATAAATGAAATACATACACCTTTATTTCTCTAAAAAGTGCACCAAATCGGTGGCGGCGGTGCTGTGCTCTCTCCTGTAGAGGACTCAAAAATCACGTGATCTGACTAACTCAGCAGCTGGGTTGTTTCGTCGGAGACAGAAAAGCTACCTCGCACCTGGGTAAAAATATTAAAAACAACCCAATAAAATGACCCAACAGGCAGAACCCAGCATTTGGGTTAAAAAATAACCCAGCATTTTTTAGTGTGTAAATTATCAGTCAGCTAATTTTTTTATTTAAATACTGGAGTCAAATAGGCCCGCTTTCTAGCTACCAACTCCAGCAATTTAATCGCTGTCAGTGTGAACGGCCCTTAAGTCCTCAGTTCTGACTCTGTATCTTTGATCTGCATTATCCCAGAAATCATTATAAATGCACTGTAATTAAGATGCTCAAGGGAGCCACTGGAAAGACTTGATGAGTCAGAGCTCTTTAATAATTCATGCTGATGATTTCTCATATTAGCGCTCTTGATAGAATAAAGTTTTAGTTTGTAAACTTAAGTTCAAATTTCTGACCTTGCATTATTATAAAGGTGAGTGAAACTCAAGATTAAGTTCCTCTAGCTGTCATGATATACTACCATAGTCACAGTATAACAGGGATAAATGAGGATGGTTCTTTCACCGTATCAGCTCTCGAGGCTGCTTGTTTGATCAAAGGGTGGTGAAATTTATAAAGCCAGAGCTTCAAGGTCACACTGCCACACTTTTTTCTTGTGTTGGTGTGTCAAACATCCAAGTAAAAGCAGGGCTTTCGCAACACTAGAGGATCCAGTTGTTGTAATTTCTCTGTTTTGGGCTACACCTCACATTGGAGGTTCAAACACAGCCTTTCTGTTGGACAGAAGACGATAAAGGTAAATCTTGTGATTGACTACAAAGATGACTGGACTTGTTCTTTGACAAATTACTTTTCTTGCTCCGTCGTTCTTTCAGAGATCTGGAATTAAACTTTGAGGAAATGTAAATTAGCTTGTGTAAGTTCACTGAACTATACTTGCTGACTTGGACTCTCAGGTACGAGTGAGACACTATTTTTCATCTGGAATAAAACCAAATCAACTCCTGCACAAATATTAATAGGGTCTTGAAGCTGTTGTTTTTATTCATGCTGGTATTGACCAGACTACCTAGATGAATGAAACTAAACAGACGTAATAATTTATTTTCATTTTCTTTCGTACTTTTGTCACAATGCTTCAGTTGTTTCTGACTCAGTGGAGAGATGACGAGCCACAGGGAATATTCTACATGTTGGCGAGGGTGGAGAGGTCAAGTAATTTCAAATTTGCCATGACTAACCTTCCACAATGCAGCCGCTGGCCTGTAGTTTGTCAACCAGGCAGGAAGACACATCTCCTGACCAATCTCATGGAGCTCCATGAATCACATCTCATGCTGTGGGAGACACCTCCACCTCTTTAAAGGTTAAACTATGCATTTTGCATTCATTAAAATGCATCAACATACATGTCTTCCCAGCAGCTCTCTTTTCTGGTGGCAGTTACAAAGTGAGCAAATGATCAATGTCTGATCATGGTGCTGGTTCACCCTAAGCAGGTCTGTAATACCTGGACATGGCTATCCGTTAACATTCCTATTCATCTCAATGGCAATTGCCTCGATGCTGTGGGACACCCTGGAAGTACAGTATGTCATTTAAGTCTTTTCCCACCCATTTGGGATATTTGTCTCTAGCATGTTCTAGCAAGACTTCCTTGGGCAATTAGCTTCATCAGCATAAACTATCCTTCATCAGCATAAGCAAGCATAAACAAGTTTTGCTGAACAAGGGTGCATTTCATAAAAGAATCGTTAGCAAACTACGGTCACATGCTTTTACCAACAAAGTTCAACGATTCAGTGTTTCCCAGATGTGAACAACTTGAACTGAATTGAGCTGGGTAATGATACTGTTGTCTTCTATATGCCTTTAAAGTCATTTCATAATTGATGAACTTTGCAACTCTGAACTGAATTGAATCAACATTGAACTAAATTGAGCTAAATAATGGCACTATTGTTTTCTGCAGAGATGAATTAGTTTTAAAATTGATAAATTTTGCAACATTAACACTGTTATTTTTCTCTTTATTTCCAACTATATTGTATAAAAGGATATATAAATAAATGTCACTTGTTTTGATTTTCCTAAAACCATAGTTTTAAGAAACATGCAAACCGCACTGCCAAATGGTGTGGTTGAAACTCCAGTTCTCAATCTGTGGTAAGAAGCATAGTTTCTTGTTACTATGACATGTGGACTTAAATAAATCATGCTCTTGAGCAAAGTAAGCAAGGTAACGTAGTACAATCCATATCTATTTATCCATATATACATATAAACAAATTTCATTCTAAATCGTTTAGTGTGTCAAGAAAATAACAGCGCTGTTGCACATGCTCTAGAGTATGACGTAAAATGGAAACCGCAATTAAATCAAACATCTTCCCTGGTTAGCCAGTCGTGATTAGCTAGTAAGTTCTCCATTGAAAAAAATTTTTTGTATATATTTTTTAACCACAAAAGCTCATCTTGCACTAGCTCTGCGATTTGCGTCCACGACTTCATGCATTACGTAATAACGTTGGAAAGGTCACGCGTGGTTAGTTCTTTGTCTGTGTACTTCGGTTCAAAAAGGTATGATAGGGCGAAAAACTCCATCTCATTTCAAAATCATTCGACTTTGTTGTTTTACCTTTTTTGTAAAGGGCGTTTGACTTTCTTTGCATGCTCACTTGGGTTGGTAAACACTGGGTTGGTAGTTCCACCTACGTCATGTGTGACCTTTCCAACATGACTGCGCAATGCGTGATGTCTAGCTAGTGCAAGATGAGCATTTGTGGCTAAAAAGCATATACATTATAATTTTTTTAGAAAATTATTGATCGTTTCACTACATAAGACACTTATTCCTCAGCTGGGATCGTGTAGAGCCCTTTGATGCTGCATTGAAACGGCAATTTGTACCTTATATGGAGAAAAATCCTGGAATGTTTTCCTCAAAAACCTTCATTTCTTTTCAACCGAAGAAAGGAAGACATGACCATCTTGGATGACATGGGGCTGAGTAAATTATCAGGAAATTTTTATTCTGGAAGTGAACTAATCCTTTAACAGGGAGTTATGTTGTACAGAAACAGATCCCAGAATGGTTATACTTGTCGACCAGCTACCTCAGCACCAAACTAGCAATAACCAGCATAAACTAGCCGGAAATTCATGCTTTTCTTTTTCAAAGCATATTATGAGTGAATCCACACTCTTGAGTGCTTCAGAATATGTATTCAGATTGGCACAAGTTCAAAGTTCGTGCCCTCATTAGTAGTGCATGGCAGCTCTTTCTGTGCTGCGTGTAGCAGTTTTACTCTTATCTGATTCGCCTCTCATAAGTGTCGGGGTGACCTGTAGCTGAACTGAACAAAATCAATACCCATAAATCCAACCTGGCCCATCTTCCTCTGAGTTCATTTGCTCTAGTAAGTTAGTTTTTTTCCCCCTCAAATTCAGGGCTTATTCTTGCTGTAGTTCCAAGTCATCAAGCCCTCATACTTTCAGAGAGCAGTTTAATATTGTGGCGAGGGAATGGAGTTTTCTGAATTAGTCGTAATGTGGTGAGTAGAGGTTCGGCCGCGCTGTTCATTAACAATAGCGATGCTATCAAGGCTAAATGGGACTCTGCTAATATATACTGGCGTAGCGTCATAATTAGCTTGTCACTTATAAAGAAAATCTATACTAAACACTTGTTTGTCTTCCAGCCAAGGATTACTGAGATAAAGTTTATCAGCATGCAGAGTGTGGTGGGTGGTGTTCATTCTGTGCTGCGGATTTGACTACATTGCTTTGAAGCTATCTCTGTTGAGGCTCATTTGCTTTATTTATGAGATTTTTGTCTTTTAATAAATTGGACAGTACAGAAAGACAGGAAATAATTGAGGACTGAGAGATATGCTTATTTATTTATTTGTTTGTTTAATGAATTAGTTAGTGGGACTTAGTGTTATTTTAGTATCATTGTGATACTATTATAGTTTTTATTAATATGTTAAATAGTTTTCATTTGCATATGTTCCATTTTTATTTAAATGTAATTTTGTAATTTTTATTAGTTTTTTTTAATGTCTAAATAGTTTTTATTATTTTTTTATTTTAATATTTCAATATACAATTGTGTTATATATTACATTTTGAGTTTAATTTCTGATCTTCAAAGATGTCATTATGTTATCTTCATTATATAGATGGCATCATGTTATTTTCATTATCTTACTTTATATTATGCTTATTTATTTATTTAACTAATTATTTAGCTGCAAATCAAAATATATTATTATTAATTTATTCCTAACAAATTAATCAGTCACCAGATGCTTCACATTGTATTACAATTAGGCGATAATAATAATAAAAATGCTATTTTAAGTTTTTAATAACTTAAAACAGTGTATCTATACATACCTACTGTACAACCTCCACATTGCAATGAAAACCCCTTTTGTCCGTCCCAGTACTTCAACATAGAAAAATGTCATATACACGCTGGCAGACATACATGTATGTATATTTGTTGACTGTCACCTTGTGACAGATGTAGTATTGTCAATGACAGGCAGCAGGCGCTGGTGAATGACAGAGCTCATCTGGAGAACAGTGGCAGCTGTTTTGCTCCGGTCCCAGACATGGAGGAGCACGCCTCTACACCGTCTGATCTGTCAGTACAACAGGAAATATGACAGGCCTGCCAGCGTAGAACATGCAGTCAGCTGGACCTTCTCCTCCTTTTCATCTTTTTCACACAACTGTCTGTAGCTCCGGCCTCGCAGAATAATGCCTATTAGCCCATTAAAGGATGCCGTAAAAGTACTCGGTTGTTGACAGGGTTAGACGGCTTTTGTGTCTTGGAGGTTTGTGAGGGATGAATTTGGTTGCCCGTTATTGTATCCCTCTCTTTATCTGTACAGGAACGAGATGTTGAGTTGTTTTGACAGAAGTGTTGCTCTGGCAGTCAGCGGGGAAGCTCGATCGTTTGATGTGGAGAACAGGGCCAAAGGAGGAGGTTCTTCATTTTGTCTCGCCATGATACGCCTCCTCCCTCCATCCATCCCTATTTCCCTCTCTCTCTTTCTCTCTGTTGATTTTCTTTCTCACCTACTTTCTTTGCTCAATAAGCCTCTGGCTGTGTTTTGTGCCACATTACCTCATTAAAACCTGCAGTAGACAATATGTTATCGGCAGTGCTTAATTTGTAAATTATGAGATCCTGGAACAAGGACTGGTGATAGATCAATCAGACGGAGCAAGAAATAGGAGTAAAATATACATTTTGCTGAAATATTTGTAGTTGGACAATAGATGTGGCATATGTAGAATTTTAAACCTGCAAGTAAGTGCAGTGCTTCTCATACATTGATTTATTTGTGGTGCCCGCCACAATATCAAAACTGACTGCCACAAATAGATTTTCCAAAAGGCTTTGACTTCGTTGAATAAACATGAGGACTGCACATTTCAAAATCAAAACCCGGTGCGGGTGTTTTTATATCACTGTATTTCTGAAGGAAACAGAAAATTTTGGATGTAATTTTCATTTCATCTTGCATGTAATGTCTGCGTATATGTGCCACCACAAATAGAGTGCAAGTCTGTGGGAAACACTGAAGTGTATGATATCACTAACTGTAAAGTGACTCTAATGGGGTAATCAAAATAGCCTTTTTACTCAATTATTCTGTACTTTTGAATTATTTTTAGTTTAGTAAATTTAACTTCTGCTTTAAAAACATTATTTTTTGTTCTTAGATTGCAATGTAACAGTGTTATAATAGAATGTGATTTTAACCCTTTTTTGCACATAATATATGCCTACATGGTTACATTCACTTTATTTATTTGTTTAATCCAAATACAAAATACCGAGATATATACCCTACCGTATACCGCAAATCAGCCCAAAAATACAGAGATATGAATTTTTGCTCATATCGCCCAGCCCTA